>NW_013952602.1:137210-160218 GCF_001266775.1 Austrofundulus limnaeus
TGTCTTGCCCAAGGACACAACGACTGAGACGGCTGGACGGGGGATCGAACMAGYRACYTTCYGGTTCCAGGACGACTCCCCTAACCACTCCGCCACAGCCGCCCCTTCCCTCTCCCCAGCCACTTGGACCAGCTCCTCTGGGGGAATCCTAGGCCAGCCGAGAAACATAGTCACTCCAGCGTGTTCTGGGTCTTCCTCTGGGTCTCCTCTGAGTGGGAAGTGCCCAGAACACCTCACCAGGGAGGCGTCCTAGCCAGATGCTCGAACCACCTCAACTGGCTCCTCTCAACGTGGAGGAGCAGCGGCTCTACTCTGAGTCCCTCATGGATAACCGAGCTTCTCACCCTATCTCTAAGAGAGAGCCCAGACACCCTGCGGAGGAAACTCATTTCAGTCGCTTGTATCTGCAATCTTGTTCTTTCAGTCATACCCAAAGCTTGTGACCATAGATGAGGGTAGGAACGTAGACCGGCCGGTAAACTGAGAGCTTCACCTTCTGGCTCAGCTCCCTATTCACCACGACAGACCGGTGCAGCACCCACATCACTTCAGACAAAGCACCAATCCACCTGTCAATCTCCCGCTCCATTCTTCCCTCATTCGTGAACAAGACCCTGAGATACTTAAACTCCTCCACTTGGGGCAGGACCTCCTCCCTGACCCGGAGGAGGCACCCTACCAGTTTCCGGCTCAAGACCATGGTCTCAGATTTGGAGGCACTGATCCTCATCCCGGCCGCTTCACACTCGGCTGCGAACTGCTCCAGCGAGAGCTGGAGATCAGGATCTGATGAAGCCAATAGGACCACGTCATCCACAAAAAGCAGAGATGTGATCCTAAGGTCACCAAAAAGGATMATCTCAACACCTTGGCTGTGCCTAGAAAGTCTGTCCATAAAAGTTATGAACAGAATCGGTGACAAAGGGCAACCTTGGCGGAGTCCAACTCTCACCAGAAATGAGTCAGACTTGCTATGGGCAATGCGGACCAWACTCTGGCACCGGTCGTACAGGGACCTAACAGCCTGATGGTAAACTTTGGTACTGATGGTAAACTTTACTTAATATTTTGTTGCACAACCTTTCGAGGCAATCACTGCAATCAAACACTTTCTGTAACTGTCAATGAGACTTCTGCATCTCTCAGCAGGTATTTTGTCCCACTCCTCATGAGAAAACTGCTCGTTATCTCAGGTTTGAAGGGTGCCTTTTCCACACGGCATGTTTCAGCTCCTTCCAAAGATGTTTAATAGGATTTAAGTCAGGGCTCATAGAAGGCCACTTCAGAATAGTTCAATGTTTTCCTCTTAGCCATTCTTGGGTRTTTTTAGCTGTGTTTTGGGTCATTATCCTGTTGCAGAGCTATGACCTGTGACTGAGACCAAGCTTTCTGACACTGGGCAGCACATTTGATAGTCTTGAGATTTCATTGTACCCTGCACAGATTGAAGACCCCCTGCACCAGATGCAGCAAAGCAGCCCCATAACATAACAGAGCCTCCTCCATGTTTCACAGTAGGGACAGTGGTCTTTTCTTAATGTGCTTCATTTTCCCCTCTGTGAACATATAGCTGATGTGCCTTGCCAAAATTTCCATTTTTGTCTCATCCGTCCATAGGACATTCTCCTAGAAGCTTTATGGCTTGCCCACAAGTAGTTTGGCAAATTCCAGTTGGGCATTTTTATGATTTGGTGTCCTCCTTGGTCATCTCCCATTAAGTTCACTTTGGCCCAAACAACGATGGATGGGGGGATCTGACACTGATGTTCCTTGAGCTTGATGTTCACCTTTATAAGTTTTTTGGGGCTCTTTTGTTACCATTCGCACTATACACAGGGAGGTTGGCTACAGTCCTATGGATCTTAAATTTTTTGAATAATAATGCAACTGTAGTCACAGGAACATCAAGCTGCTTGGAGATGATCTTATAACCTTTAAGTTTAACATACTTGTCTATAATTTTCTTTCTGATCTCCAGAGACAACACTTTCCTTCTCTTCCTCTGGTCCATGTTGAGTGTGGTCCACACCATGTCACCAAACAGCACAGTGAGTATCTGTAGCCCCATACAGGCCCACTGACTGATTACAGGGTTGTAGACACCTGAGATGATAATTAATGGACACACCCTGATTTAACATGACCCTTTGGTCACATTATTTTCTGGGATGCCATAATTTCTGTCTGGGTCTGTTTCATGAGTTTTATTTTAAAAAATCCATTTAAGTATGGTTGAAAAGCAATGTCTCACTTCCATTTGTTCATTTTTATAGAATTTGTATTTATTGTTACTTTTGTCAGATTCAAGTTATTTTTGTGTCCATTGTGGGTTTACCTTTCACTGAACAAAGGGTACCAACAGTTTTGTCCACGTGTGTATATAAATATGTATGTTTAATCAGCAGGCTGCCCACGTAACCCCAAAATACATCAATACACATTGCTTAAATAAATTTACTTCATTTTTTATTTACTGTAATTGGAAATATACAAGGAGACAAATTATAGTATTTTAAAGCTCTCCTTTAAGGTTTATATTTGTATTGAAGAAACTGCCTATAAAAATCATTTTTTATAAACTTGTCRGTCTGTCTGTTATTTGTACTTATATTAAAAAAAACAAACATCRCACAATATGACCTTGTGGTGTTTATCTTTATCTATATGAATAAGGCTCTTAAAACAGGCTCATCCTACATGATCCTTTGTTAAGCCCAAYGAGAATTTGTCATGTCAGATGAGACCCAGCAGTGGGGAGTCTTACTGGATGCTACCAAGTAAGCAAAGAGTTTCACACTTATTTAATGCAAAGTTTTGCTTTTACTGTACATTTTAAACCAAYACAATTTATTCTGTTGAATATTTATATTTCCTTCAGGTTATGAAACAGATGGGCCCTGAACAAATTCTATATGTTGAAATTCTGCCAATGTTTGTGCAGATTAGTGGGTGTAGAAATATATGTTTACATCACCGAGGTTAAAAGCATCAATGCACCAAACTAGTGAATGTGCTCATGTTTTATTAGCTAATCTTGACTCAAACCATTAGCACCTAAAACAAAAGCATGCTCACAAGGTAGAAATAAACCAAGCAGAACAAAGCAGGTGTGCAACAACTATTAATTAGTGACAGAATCAGCCTGTTTTAGCTTTGACTGACTCAACCATTGATTCAACAGTAAAAACAACTGTTTTTGTTTTTCCATTCTGTGAGCACACAATAATGAACTAAAGCAAAATTTAGACTATGATTATTATTTTTTGCTCAGATCCTGTTGTTGCATAATTGTTCACAATATAATATATTTTAAATACCATCAACATTAGACTCTGGTGTGAACCRTTTATGATCCTTAAGTGACCTGCATGTGTAGAAGAAGATGAGATGTCATCTGCTGCCTGCTGTGTTTACTGCCTGTTCAGGYACAGAATTGCATTTCTGGAAGCAGACCAGTACTAGTCTCGAAACTTTGTTGATCAACACAACTCACATTTCAAAATTTGCCTGGCCCAGTTCTGGCGTTTGGCCCAGAACCCACAAAGAATGATGGTCCTTTGGAGGTCCAGATGTGGTTTTCCACAGGTGGTCCATGCATGGGCCAGCACCACATAAACCAAACCACAAGTGGGACAGTTGTGGCATGTCATCTTGAAAATACTGCCCTTATTGCCCACGTCTGGTTGACAAACCATTTGCTGTGCTAGCAGTCAGCCATCTTGACACCAGATCTGGCCCACACTTGCCTGCTATGTAGGAATGTACAACCAACTTTGGTATCATATGTTGTTAAAGATTCTTAATCATCCAAGACATGGCAAATCCTAAAAGTAAATAAAAAACTAGATATCACATAGCAGTATCATATATGACCCACACACAAATGCAAAGTACACTTGCACCAGGACTCACATATGGTTTGCGGCTGTTTAACATGTCTTGGTATTTTTATGAGAAGTGACTTTGGAATGGTCATTACAAACAACATATTTTGTTGATGGAAAACAAAAATACATCTGTTCTCGGAAGTCTATTTGAGTAGAGCGATAATGAAACAAACCACATTCACATGCATGATGTCATATGTAATATTCTCTCCAGGAACTTTTGCTGTAGGTGCTTTACAAACATAGAAATGATTCTGAGTAGAAGACATTTTGGGTGGAGTTAATGACCAAGTACAGTATATGGGGCTGTTGAACTCTTAGTCGGTGTAGGTCAGAAAGGAGAACATCTGGGACGAATGCCATCAAGATCTGATCATGTTTCTGGATGTACAGGCTTGAAATAACAGATTTTAGTCATGTGTTTTGATTCTTTTGCCTACAGCTAGGTGGCAATTTATAGAAACATATATTGATGTCATGAAATGACAGCCCTTCATCAGAGCTAACAAACAAAAACTCAGAGGTTCCTATTGTTGAATAGTTGTTGAGCTATAAGCATTTTTGTATGACCAGACACCAACTTTTCAAATAGCGCACCTACTTGAAATATGGGGTCTATCGCAAAACTGTTTGCTAGCACAGTGTARGTCGGCTACATCTATATTCCTACCAAATTTTATGCTGCTGGATGCAACCATTACCAAAAATCTCTGAAAAACAAAAAATTAAACAAAAACAGCCATCCATCCATTATCTATAACTGCTTCTTCCTTAAAAAAAAACATGACTGCCACTTCACATAGAAGGCATCATAATAAAAACAAGCAGAGTAAAGAAGAAGCTAGTTGAAGATGTGTAGAGTTCCAAGCTTTAAGCTGCATGACGTTGGTATCAATGTCAACATTAAGATTGATTCACACACCTATCGTTCAGTGACATAAAAGTTTGATATAACTTTTGGACCAGAAACAACCAGAAACGAGAGTCATAAAAATAATGACCATATGACAGTTCAAACTGGGGTCACAGTCAGACTGTGATAAAAAATAGGTAAATTAATCAAATATGGGCCATATTTGGGCAAAATAAATCAGATTTGGGCCACATTTGCCTGCAAGATAAATGTAGCCTGAAGTGACAAATATAATAATTTTTATAGTAAATCTGAAATAAAATTAAAAACTATTTTTACAGAGTAAACATGATTGGTTTTATTTATGAAACTTACAAATACACCTGGTGACCTATTCAATTGGTGCATTTTATTTTTTTAAGGTGTGCTGGAAAAGATAAAAATGGTAATGATCTACAGTGTAATATGTTTTGATAAAGAATACTTTAATTTTATCCAGTTGGCCTTTTTTGTACAAACAAATCTACCCCATTTCCAGGATTATCAGTATTTGAAGATTTTCAGTGACAGATAAAGTTAACCTGGTTCTGTTTTAGAGAAAATGTAAATGTTGTTTTTGTACTAAATTTAGGMATTTATGTAAAATATTATAAAAACATGTGACAATCATCTCTGTTTCACTTAATCAACTTTGAATGTTCCACTTTGCCTGTTACATACATTCATACTCTCTTTCACGCCAGCACATAATCAAATCAGCATCTGGTGTCAGGGTGGCTTGTGGTTCAGGGTGCTCTCATTTGTAAACACCACCTGCCAGTTCTCACTCCTCTTCACTTGCCGGGAGACATTACTGCAAGCGTGAAATGTGATGTGTTTTACTTTGAACGAACCTCTGCACTGAACACATCTAAGTCTTCCCACCTGGAAAGCAGGCGTAAATAATCTATGGTCACCTAAGTTGGGGGGGGTGGGGTGGGGGGGTTGTCATGCATAAGACTGTTGCCTGACAGCTGCAGTAACACAGTCCTGCAGGATCAAACCGTGCACATCGGTTCATTTTACTCAGAGTGATTTAAGTCTGGAACATTTTAATGCCATGCACAATGCATTTTCTCTCTTTCAAGTGAATCCATCTAAGTTAACTACTATCTACCACTATCTACTGCAATTATCTGCCACTATCTTGGGCAGTAGACCATAAAATGCTATAAAAGTCATGTTTGATTGATTAAGAAATAAAGGAAAAAAACCTTCATGCTGACCTAATCAAACAATTGATCAATATTTGAATCCTGCTTTTCAAGCTCAAGGCAACCCAATGTGGTTTACAGAGGCAAAAATAAAAAGAAAGATTTTGGAAAGAAACTGGGCGAAGAGGAAAACAATCAGCAGCATTTTGGACCAGCTGTAAGGTTTGTATTGAGCTGTATGGGCATTCAGCTAGATCGGTATTACAGTAGCCCAATCTAGATCAGACAAAGACATTCTCCATGTCACAGTGAGATGAGGTCTTCCTAATTGTTTTTAAATATTACTGTGGTGAAAAAATTGCTATTGTGGAAACTTGGTCAATATAAAGTGATTTAATGACAAAGCATCAAGAATGACTCCAAAGTTTATCACACTCATATTAGAGATCATTCTAATTAAGATTACTTAGAGTGCTACTCATAGATGTAATTTTAGGATCAAGAAGAAAGTTGTGTGTGCATCAGGTTTTATGGACAGGTTGGTTTTATTGGCATAGCAATAGAAATGAATGTGGCGCTTCCTGATGATGTTGCCTAGTTGAAGAATCATAAGTGAAAACAACACTGGTCGAAGACCAGAGCCTTGCGGTATGCCAAATTGAAAGGGATCCACGATTAGTTGTAACATTAAACTTTATTTGATAAACATTTATTTAAACTGTAAAATAAGGACTGTAAAAGTACTGCAGGCTGTTTAGTTTGTAATTTTTAAAAACATATATTTTAACAACGGACGGAGCCATTTTATTTACACGCAAAGCATTCTGGGTAAATGACGACATCAACTAGGTCATCGGTGCGAGGCTGTTAGTGAGCTATATCCACCCTGAAGGTTAATCTTGGACAATATCTGAAGATTGACTCTTTTAAATGAAACCAGAGAGCGTTGACAGAGAGGAGAAGGTAGAAATGACTCAGCCTGTAACTGAAAATATGGATGGAGGACAACAGAGCTGCTTCATGGAAGAAGAACCTCAGCTTAGCCTGTTAGCCTTCGYGCTAGCSCYCACGCTATATTGCCTTATATGTATTAGCTCAGCGCTAGCACGACAAACAAGCTAAACTGAGGTGCTCCATCCATATTTTCAGTTGCAGTCTGAGTCATTTTTGTGTTCCCCTCTCTGTCATGTGGATGGAGGACCTCAGTGACGAGAGGAGAATGTGTAGCTCTGAGCTAATACATATATGGTGATAGCATCGGGGCTAACGCTAAAGCTAACAGGCTAAGCTGAGGTTCTTCTTCCATGAAGCARCTCTGTTGTCCTCCATCCATATTTTCAGTTACAGACCGAGTCGTTTCTACCTTCTCCTCTCTGTCAACACTCTCTGGTTTCATTTAAAAGAGACAATCATCAGATACTGTATTGTCCAAGATTAACCTTCAGGGTGGATATAGCTTGCTAGCAGCCTCATGCCGATGACCTAGTTGATGTAATCATTTACCCAGAATGCTTTGCATGTAAATAAAAGGGCTCTGTCCGTGTTATATATTTTTAAACTTTTAGTTTAAAAATTATAAAAATTGAACATCCTACAGTATTTTTAGTCTTTATTTTACAGTTAAAGTATATGTTTATCATATAAAGTCTAATGTTACAACTAATCAGGGATCCTTTAACACTGGTATGTGCAGATGGAACCCAAATAATAACTGACTGAACAAACAGTGCTTGACCCAGTTTTGTAATTTGATCCCAATGAAATGTGTAATCAATGATTTTGAAAGCAGCATTGAGATTTAGCAAAGACAAAACCATTATCTGAAGCATTCAGAAGGTCATTAATTACTTTAACAAGTGCAGTCTCACTGATATCATTTGCTCTTAAGCCTGTTTGTGTGATGAAGTATAAACATTATGCAACAACAGTGTCCCTGTTATTCTCAGAAACTATTGAAAGGACAAATGTTCTCTTGTTTATTTAGGTTATTTAGTGAAAAAAACTTAAAGAACCTGTTGGGAATACTGGATAAATTACCCATTTGGTCAGATTAACCTGAAATGTTCTGATGCTATTTGTATTACATTATAAAGCTAAAAAACAAGGCTTCCTGCTCATGTTTGGTCGTAACTTGTTACTTTATGCACCATGACACATTTCAACTAATAAAGGATCCTAACAATGAGCAGATTTTTGTGGTTCAAAAGAGTACACTGGATAACCTATTACTTATACACTCTTAGATGGACACATTGCATTTAAGTTGATGTCACTTTGCTGTTTGATGAATGCCAACAAAACAGTAAGCTGGGAGGAAAGGAGAAAGAGAGAGAGAGAGAGAGAGAGAGAGAGAGAGAGAGAGAGAGAGAGAGAGAGAAGTGGAGGAGAGTGAAAAAAAAACCCACACAATTATAAAAGCTTCATTTCTTCACAGAACCATAAAGTCTCGTCCCAGAAGGGCAGCTGAGCACAAATCAATTTCTTTCAGTCGATTACAAGCACTGAGGTTCTAACCTTCATTTGTGAGTCTAATACTCCAACAGTTATGTAGAACATATACCAATTAACCAATTCTGCAAGAATAAGAGGGCCATGAACTGACGCGATTATGGAGGCTGGGCCCCTGGGGAGGTCGGGTTATCGGCTAAGGAGCATTGTGAACAAGGGGAGCAGAGCTGGAAAGATTGGGGGGTGGGGGGTGGAGGGAGAAAAGCGATGGAACTCAGGAAAAAGTCATTTATTAAGTCTAATACTCTGCGAAATGTTCCCATGGTAATAAGGCAGGAGATTGCATTAATATCAGGGAACCATCCAGAAAAGGTCACTCGATATCTGCACCGCCCACCAGGGTCGTGCTGACGGAAGCTGCTCAAACACATCTGATAATGCTCTCAGCGTTGTCGCTCTGCGCCAGAGGTTGAGAGGATGGGAGCTCGGGGAAAGATGCCATTTGTGGAAATAGCGCTGATATGCCGCTGTGTTTTGACACAATTGTCACTGCTGGCTTTGGCTTTATGCAGACAGCTGTACCACAAACATCCAGTCAAATTATATCAAACAGAAATATATGCCTCTGTACATGATGCTTTCTACCAAGTTTTGATTTTATCCTCCCCACATTTCCATAAACCTAAAGGGAAAATGGCCAGCGTCTGGTTTGATTTTCAATATCTGCTGGCGCACACGCTTGTGAAAGAAAACACATCAGAGTCACTCTCCATCTTTCTATTGTCAGAAAGTAAACCTGACGCCGTTTTCCTCTTGATTTAAAGAGCCTGAATACATCTCTCCTGATATGTGAAGATCAACACATTGTCATTCTCTGCTGAGGTGCACCTTAACCACCACCCTTGCAGCCAAAAGATTTATGGTAATTCCTGATAGCATGTGATAGGATGCTGCCCATAAACCCATGTGAGGTACGTGTTTCTATGGTAACCCTTCCCTCTGCTCGCTAGCCCTATGAGCCTTGGCGTTATACTTTTTCACCGCATTGTAGGTGCTTTCTATTTAAATGCCAGTGGTAGGAATGAGATGCCGATTTGTAGCAAAACAGAGACACAGATGTTTCCTTATTGCCTTTTAATCTTCTATTCCCATAGTGGTTGGCGAAAACCTCTCTCCTTTATGAAGGTAATTGGATGAGATGAATAAAAAACAAAACAAAAACAGACCCGTGTTTATTAGGGGCATTTTAACAGAGTAATCACACTTTATGGCCATTATTAGCACAGAAACAAAAGCAAGAGCTGCTTCTTCTGGGAATAATAAAGGCATGAGCTTTAACTTGTCCAATCAGTAGGGGACCTATCAGGGTCTGGCAGAGGAAGCTATTATTTTGCTCATTTAGGCAGAAAGTCTCAGTACATGGCTACATCCACAGTTTTAATTCCCTTACCCTCTCTCTTTCCTAAAGTTACTCACACGGGCATGACACAATAAAGCAACATCGACATATCGAACCGGCTAACTAACTAACTAAAAAAAAGAGAGAGATTTGCCAATGAAGAAGAATGCTCTAATATGTTAATCAGCTCAGTGAAAAAAACTCTGTAGTACAAAATGTGATGTTAGCTGAATTCTTTTAAACATGAGGCATAGATGCTTAGAAAGACACGTCCTAATTAATTCATATGTCAAAAATAAGACATGACACATCTATGTCAAATCTAAACTAGCTCTGTGACACTAATTCTGCTTTAAGATGTGGGCATCTGGTTTGATCTGATAAACTAAAAACCAACAAACTGAATCAAGACACCAAAAAAAAAACAAAATATACTGATCAAAGAAAGCACAAAAATATGATAAAAATACAATACAAAACAAAAGATAACAAAATTTCTAACCCCTAAATCTGCATTTACCTTTMGCACAATTACCCCCCGAACTGAAACTGCAGCCAGTTAGATGCACTGCTTGCAAATTTGAGATAATGACTTCATTAGATGCCGTCTTGGCCCACAGTCTAATAGTGAACACAATTCCTTGGTCTCTCATACAACCAAACATCAACCTTCATATCAGGAGGTCCTCCGTGCATTTGTTGACAACACTAAGATAAATGTGGATATTTCAACACAGTGTGATATCAGGCACCCAGCTATTAGCATGAAAAGCCTGTCCCTATTTCTCCCTGGAGAGCTTTATTATAGGAGGATATTTCAAACGCTATCAAATGCGCCAAACATTTACTTTGATAACTCCATCAGATGGCTCCCTGGGTTTAATGGCAGCAATCTGAGAGTGCTGAGGCACATGCCTACAGCACACACAATGATGGTGGGAAGAAATACGAGGATGGAATGAATAAAATCACTTTAAAAAGTTCATAAATAATGTACCTTGCGGACTAGAGAGTTGTTGCCTATTTAACTATGCATGCCTCTATCGGGATCTGTGCTGGCAGAAATACAAACACAGCATGTATTGTGGGTCAACATGACAACACAGGAGGAAGACAACCTAGGGCTCCATCAATCCTCTCAGCCACGGCCTCCCACCCACGTGGAGCAACTGCTCCCTGCGGCAAAATTCCACTTGCGATATGACAGCATCTACTAAATTTTCTCCCTGCGCTGAGAAAACATAATGGAAAAAACGGGAAATCTATTAAATGACCAACTGCTTGCCAGAACGAGGGAGAAGATTTGAGAAAATGGGAGAAAAACAAAATGCGGGACTAATTAGGCAATTAATTTGTAATTAAGGCAGTGTGGCTTAATGGTGTGTGCTGGAATTGGTAATGGCTCTACCAGACAGAGGAGCCTATTAAACTAACTGTAGGCTGCTGAACGTAACAGACCGACTCAAAACACAGCCTGAGTGAAGGACCAAAGAGATGGAGGTTAAAATTATAGCTGCTGTCTACATTTTGGCTCACAACACAAACACACATATGCACGCGTACRCACACATGCTTGTATTGTTTTTGAGCTCTGGCATGTTAACCTCAAATCTGAAACAAAGAAAAAAAATTAACAAAGCATTTCATTAAGATTTTCATTATCTGCCATAGCAGAGTTTGCTAATAAATGCTAATTATATTCCAACTAATATTTAATCACAGAGACTTTATACAGTTGACTCAGTCTGATGAAATACTGATTTTATTGAATGCATGCACGGTGTAGTTTATTAACATAGATTATGGTACCAGCCAAATAAAAGAGGAGATGTAGAATGATGTTCTAAAATGCTTTTTAAACTATGAGCAATATTAATTTTGACTAATTTCCCTCCCTAATGAGATCCTCTTAGAGAGCTATTTTGGTACAATTAATAATGCACACCGAATAAATGGAAGCATAAATATTCATAATTAGTGCCTTTACTTTTGCAGCCAGTGCAGACAAATACTGTGAACATGGAGTAGCAATGCCAAATATCAGGTAAATGTTGGGATAATTGCTAATAATAGCTGTTAGCCAGAGGGCTACAAAGTGTTTTGTTTTCTATGCACTGAGCATTCAGTGCTTTATATTTTGGTCATTTTAYTTTTGCTGGACCTCAGATACTAGCTGGCCTGTGTGATCAAAATGAGACAAAAACTTCAAAGCTGAATCTCTCTTTTTCAAACTAAGCTACAAAGGAAAAGAGCAGTCCAGTACATGTTCTGAGTGTGAACAGACAGAACAGGATCTTTAATTTTATATTTTAAGTACCTATTTGGAGTCAAAATATCTCATCATCCATTGCAAAAATGTTACAAAAACTTTTGAGAAATTTAAATGGAATTGAAACTGATTACCTTTCAGAGCCAACCCGATTAATGATGGCCACCATGACTACTTAATAATAGCCAACAAAACTTTGAGTCAGTCAATTTTTACAGACATTGAGCTAAAACTTGATGATGTAATAGCTGAAAGACGGTCACAGCACATACTAGAGCTACTCTTTTGAGCATCGCCATCACAATATATGTATGTGTGCGCTATAGTCACATTGCAGGTCCTGCAATGAAAGAGACAAATAAAATCAAAATGCAAACCATAAGTCATTGCACTTAAAGGTTATGGCTTTTATGTTGAGGAGTTGCTTTCGTTGGCACAATAATGGCAGAGTTTTTCAGAGAACTGTTGACGTTATATTCTCGAGCTGTGAAGGAAGACAACAAGGATCTAAAAGAAAAAGTGGAGGAAAAGAGGTAAAACACGCTTTACCGCAAATGCTCTTAAAGCGTGACGAAGCTCAAAACAGAGACAACACGATAGGTAACGCAACTCATGTTTGCGCATGAAAAAGGAAACACATACACAGGTCCTAGCACAATAAAAACAAGCAATAAAAGATAAAATGAATAACTCTCAAATGCAGACAAAAACATTGTTGTAACATGCCCAAAAAATAGTTAAGATCAGTGCAGGCTCATCGTCAACAAGATGGCAGCACAAGTTCAAGTGTTATTCAAGTCAATAGCTGAAAATTCTTTCATCTTAATTTTTCAAACCATAATATATATCGCAGGGCAAAAAAAAAAAAAAAAAAAAAACTAAACGTTTATCCCAATATCATGCAGCCCTATACATACTGTGTGAGATCTTGGACTATAACATGCAATTGAAGTTATATTCAAGGTTTGATTAAAATGCCTATTGTGGCAATTCATTTATTTAAACAAGGTGATCTTAGATTAAAACTCTGGCATGAAAACTGGGAGGTAGCAAACATTTCTATCAAGGAATGCTAGGTCTTTAAATTCTTATCATAAAATTCAAATTATTTTGATGCCCCTACCAAACTGCAGGTTGGTTTGAACCGACATGACATGAAATCATGGCAAAAATGGTTGATAGAGATCCTAAATTTAAACTAAATATAAAAAGCTTCACTACCACGTACACACTAGCACCTAAACTTCTAACATTTTTTTAATGTGGAGTCTGAATTCTTGCCATAATTTAGGTGAGACTGAGAACTGACTGAACTCTGCCCTTGAACAACCAACAAAAGGCCTGAATATTGACTGAACACGCTTCGAGATTTAAACGTAAACACACAATTGTATAATATGTAGCCACACTTCGATAAGGCACTCATATAAGCAAAGCATTACTCAAGGCCCCTGAGCTGACTGCATGCCTTCCAAATGTTTATCACAACGCTAAGACAACCTTCTGAGTAAAGACACTTAACATAGCCAGTAATCTCAGTGCAATCATCTACCCCTTCTTGGTGTAATCATCTACCCCTTAGACCACTTTGGCTCACCTAGGTTAATCTTTCAGGACCTTGCTGGGTTGTGAGGCTACAACTATCAGGTGGAGCTGCTTGCTCAGCCTGGGGAGGCCACTGTCAACACAATGGACTGAGGTAGAAAGACAATCATGGCTGGGATGGGCTTTAATCCAGCTTTAGAAGCGGGGTAATGGAGTGTCTGGGTTAGAGATAAATTGCGAGGCAGTGGTGTCCCATGAGCCCTAAGCCCTCTGACTGYAGCCATCTGGAGTTGATCTCTATCTTGTTCACCTCAAACCTCAACAGAAAATGGCAGTCATTTCTCTCCATTTCTCCCTTCCTCTCTCCCTCCTTGTTCCAGGTATGTAAACAATCAGACACACTTTRTCTGGCCATGTTTCATTGATTTCTTGTCTCGCTGTCTCTAATCAGCCCTTCACTGGTTTAATTATCTGTAACTTGTGGTATTTGCCCTGCTTGGATTACACTCCCATAGGTCATGTTGGCCTCCTGCAGGCCCTCCTTATCTTTAAGTTGCATTTAATTACTTTAAACATCAAACACGGGAGGTTTACTTTTATCCTAAATGCACAGAAATATTTAATTCCCGGTATCCAAATTAGAGCAAGTGAATAATGCATTTAAGTGTCTCAGATGAAGGGGAAATAGAGAAAACTATGGTAAATGACCAATGAGTAATAATAGACTTTTTTTTCACAATAGTATTCCTCAAGGTTATAAAAGCAGCTGCCAAACATTGCAGGAGCAAAACACCCGGCAAAAACCCAAAGCTTGTGCTAGTAATCAGACTGTTTTAAATACCTCTCTCAATGTGAATCCAATTACCAGCAGCCTTTGTTTGTTCACACAAAGCAGCTATGTTCAAGGCCCATCTCTCTCTGATTTTAATCAATTCTCTGGGGAAGTGTGTGTGGGAGATACAGATCAGGACTTGCCATACGTCAAGGAAAGATCTGTGTGTCTTTGTGTGTGTTGGATGCCTGTGCACAGGTTTGTTTTTGAGCTTGAATAACTGATAAAAAAAACTGACAAGAATGTGAAAGGAAAAAAAAACTTTTTTAACAACATTCATCTCGTTAGTTTTTACTTAACTTTTTAATTCTTTAAAAGCTTAAGTATTAGTTCCTAATGCAATTTGGACATTTATGTACTTTGGAAAGAAACAGAACTATTGCATTAGGCAACAAATATACAGCATAAATAGTATTGAACTTGTAGTTATCATTACTTCAAACATCGTTTCTCCTACCATATATAAAAAATGTTATCCTTTTAGCAAACAGATGTTCTAACATGTTGTAACTTTAATAAAGCAAAACAAGGAAGGTTGTTTGTGACCCGACCCCGGATAAGAGGAAGAAAACAGATGGACGAACGRACGGACGAAGGAAGTTTGTTAATTACAACTTTTAATGGGAAATATTACAATTAGCAAAGCGAGAGATCTCAATTATTCCAATCGTATCAATCCCCCCCCCAAAAAAATCTCCAACCCTCCTCCACAATGCTTGCTCATTTTTTCTTGTTGTTGTTGTTCTAAGAGGCTGTGTCAACTCTAATGAATTTCAAAATGTTAAGATTTGCATTTCAATTTAGTAACCACCCTCTCAAAGGCAATAAAGTTCCTCGCCCCAACCTCCAAATCAAATTAAGCACACTGCTATCTTTTGTATGGCCGTGCAATAATGTCATTATGATTCTGTCTCGCAATCATGGTGCTTGGTGTTTTTTGTCAGCCTGTTTTCCAGCGAAATAAATACGTAGTAAGAAACCATCTGAAAGGAATAACCGAAGCAGACTGAGGTCCGTTACGATCCTGCTCTGTTGAAACTGTCATGTGAAAGAAAACTTACCGTATTTATTCGTGTATAATATGATCTCATGTATAATACGACCCCCCTTTTCTGAGCTTAAAAAGCATAAAAAATTTAATCCTCAAACTACCTCCAATTTCACACAGACTTCAAGATTTTTCAGCCTTTGCAGTCTTTATATACATCAGTAAAATGGTCATTGGGCTGTTCATTTTATTTTAACAACATATGTACTAAAAGGTATTTTGACAACATATATATCAGCTGTAGCAGCATCATATGAATTCTTGTATTTTACACACAATCCACCAGGATGCGCCAACACAAAAGTCAGAGACTTCACACGAGATTTGGGCCATCTTGTGGGGGAAAAGCAGATTACTTCCTACTCATGAGCGCCCCCTCTGGTGGGGAAATGTTTTTTCAGGGATACAAACTTTTTCAGAACACCAGTAGACGGCAGCCATTACAGAAGAACATGTGTTTGTTGTTGTTCGAGGAGCGGCCTGGTCACACGCTAATGTCATTAGTTCGCTATCATTACTAAGGTGCAGGACTGCTTCCCCCCCTTTTTTTCCCCCATCATGTCGCCTGCTTGGATCTGTTATTATCTCACTCTGAAGAACGGAGGAGTGTCAGGGTAAGTTTGTTTCAAGTGATTTTTACGACACGGTCTCATTTCTGGACTCAGGCATTTTGTGAATGAAGCCAATATTTCAGCTAAAATACATAAGTAAAAATATTTCACAGAGTATAGTACTACCCCCCAACTTTATGGGTGATTTTATGTATTTAATTTTACGTATTATACTTGAATAAATATGATAGGTTTAAACAGTTTTTGAACGTTGTTTATAATTTGCAGAAGAAAAGTAAAAGATKTGAACTCCGGCTGATGTTTAAACACAGGACCTCAGATGTTTTATTGAGATTRTATTTATCAGGGTGCAAAGTGATGCTGTAATTATCACTACCACCTCACATTATTGGTATTAGTGTGAAAAGTGTGCAAGGCGATAGTTACCTCAGTTCGGCACGCCCACTTTACACACATCCACATTTATAGTTATCAGGACTGAATCAGTGACATCGACTTGTTCCTAGAAAACAATGTCAATGAAACCTTAGTCAAATATTTGCTTTCATCCTGTTGGTTGGCGGTGCAGGGTATTGATCTGGGGTATTTCCAATGTGCCACCAGTTCTAACTGCTTTCAGGTTGAGCTTTGAAATTTAATCTGAATGGCATGTGTAAACTTAATGGTCCGTAGCCCCTTTAGGCTCGTCATCTCTGAAGTCAAGCACACTTTATGAGGTCACCATCTGCTGATTTATGACACAAATTTCTTTTGACGGCTGACACTACATCTAAACAGGGACATTTGGAAAATGTGTTGTTTTTGATTTGATCTGTTCAGACTAAAATCTGAAAACTAAGCGAGTGTTCCTATATTGACCTTCATACAATAAGAGGCTCTCTCCACAGAACCTTATGAAAGGTGCTGGACTTTTATTCATGCAGAAAATAGGCTATGTTCAGAGGAGGTGCTGACTCATTATAGATGAATATAAATTGAGCACAAGTTAGGCAACGCTGAGCAAAAAGTAAACCATAAATTAAGAAACGAGTTAAAACCTAAAGAAAACAAGGGCAGTCTACAGTAAATTATTGTAGTGCTCTGCTTTTCATGTTTGTCCCTTTTTCTTTTTCCACCGCACAACGTTGAGTGAGTGGGAAGCAGAAAACAAGCAGAGAAAAGTCAAACCTCTCCACCAATGCTTGCCTCTTCTAAGCTGTTTGCGTGGGAGTGTGAGATGTCTTCAACCCTGACCCTCAAAGCTTCGTTTTTACATTTCACATGTAGCAAAGTGAATATTACTTCCACTTACTTTAGCTCAGCTCTTGTGCTTCAAGCCTCACAAATACGGCCTCGGCAGTTAAAAAGGAAATAAAATAAAAAAACAAGCTTAGGGGAAAATAATCAGACCTTATCTCAGGCTTCTTCTTTATGATTTTATGACTCTTTCTAAGCAGACATGCAAAAATGCAGCCTAACACAGAGCTCAGATCGTACAGACGACAACAACAACATTTCCCAGCATGAGCCACAGACATCATCTTTCATGTCTAAAASAAAGGTCAAAGTCTCAGGCAACCCACGTTTCGACTCAACAGCTAATCGCCTCACTTCCTCATCCCGTCTGAGAGAATTACAGTGGCTGTTAAGTGTTCATAATGAATGCCATAAAGCTGGCCTGTAAAGCGTGCTTTTGGCCAACCCCTCGCAGTAAGTGGGAGCAGGTCTAACCACGGATCTGACTGTGTGCACCCTCATGTGGAGAATGATTGCTGATGGGCTCGTGTGAGGAGGGGAGGGGCACGGCTGCTTCTGCATCATTAATGAGTGCTAATATTTCAAAAGGAGGACGCAGGGCCCGAGCAGTGACCGTTATATTAAAAATCAAACGGTGTGACCTTGTTAAGATGAATGTCTGGTAGCTGTGTCCCCTCGGTGCAGAGACGGCACACTGCATTAAAGGTGGCGCTTTTGCTTTTTAAGGCATCGGCTGTGGCTGCAGATATACGGGGTGCACCAGGGAGCATCACAAGTGGCGTTTAATTAAAGAAAAGTAAGCTGTGGGATTTTATAGACTGGCCGGGGATTGCTTGATCTGGTAAGTAAGTGGAAATGAAGGATGCTTGAAAGGCAGCATAAATCTAACACAGTACTAACTTAACCTTCCAATCCTTGTAAAAGTCAGGGTGAGAACACTTTAAGGCCTCTCCTGCGTTATCTCCATCAGCGTCTTATAGCTTTGAATGTGTTTAAAGAGAAAGAACATGAAAAAGAAGAATCATGTAAAACAAGCAGTGAAGAAAGAAACAAAACAAGTGATCACAATACTCCAYGTTGGTTATGATCCTCTCTAATAGAACGTAGAGCCTCCTTCCAGTTGAAGCTTATCCAGGCCAGAGGAGGGATTTAAACACTTGTAATTAGCCCCCAACGACAATGATGAATGTGGTTCACTAAAACCTTTGCCGTCTGCCTTGTCAGGTAACAACTAAGAAGCCTGACAAAGAAATCATTTTAGAGAAACRTTTTAATTACCCTGACATATAGCTGCTTTGAAAAAGGGGAAAGCAGAAAGGAAAAGAAGGTGGGGACAACAGCTTGGGCTTTTTCAATGCTTTAAACCAGGGGTGCCCAAACATTTTCACTGAGAGGGCCAAAATTTAAAAAACATTTTTCCCGAGCGGGTCAAAATTAAAATCWATCTGAGGGATGCGGGCCAAATGCAATAATATAAGAAATGCGTAATACTTAAGTAAAGTTGTTTAATTTTTTAACGATTAAGTTAGCAGCCAGTGTGGTTGCCCACATCCTTTAGTTTTTTTTTCAGCCCATGGACACGGAGAAAATTCAACGTATGCTCAGGCAGCAAAGACTTATGGGATTTTTCATAATTTAAAATTTGAGTGTACGGGGTCTTATAAAGTGTGCAAATCTATATATGGGCTTAAATCTAATCTAAATATCTCTTGTAGTTACTTGTATTTTATATTTAATCTTAACATAATTACAATCTAATAACCAGGACAACTACTGGTGGGCCAAATCAAATGGCTCGGTGGGCCAATTTTGGCCTGCGGGCCCCACTTTGGGCACATCTGCTTTAAACACACGTGTTCAAAAACAAACACAGCCAGGAAAACGTCAGCAAATATTTTTTTGTGTCCCTATGCAGAGTCATGTGAGTCATTTTTCTTTGGGATATTCAGCCTGAAAGAACAAAACGGAGGGAAGGGAGGGAGGAAAAACCCATCTGTCAAAACAAGTAGGATGTGAAAAATAACTAACGCCAAAGCAAAAAAAAGAGCATGTGTTTTTAAAAAGGCTTTAAGTTAGAGTTCATCCTGTGGATTCTTGAAATTAAAGCTAATTCACAAATGGTCTATAGCCTTACCTGTCCCTTTAAGATCTGTTGTTTTTGGGCGTGACGTCTGCCATAATTTAAAACTCATCTAATTCATCACTGTCATTCATTTGACATATTTATTATAGGATTAGTTAAATAAATATGGCCTACTGCTGAAGTTCATAAACTATGTGTGATTAAGAACATAAGAGGAACAAGAAATGACGTGTGCTAAATTGCTTCCTTATCCATCAAAGGCCATCTGGCAAATAGCACAGTGGCAGTTGCACAGTACACTGCCCTAAAAGGGACACTTCCTCCTCTCGGGGGCCCGGGCTCCTCGTGTGACACGTTACATCCTGAGCAGAAAGCAAGTCCGAGTCTAAAATCTAAAAAAACAAAACAAACAAACAAACAAAAAAACAAACAAAAACAAAACAAAACAAAACAAAAAAACACACCATCATAACCATGTCTGGCATTGTGGCGGTCGTGTCAGCGAAGGCCAACAATAAGGCTGACTCCACTCTTCCATTTATTTGTTTTGTTTTTCTAGCTTCGTTTAAACCYTAAATTAGATTTTCCATGCAGGAAGCCAGTGCAGAAAAAGGAACTCTCAGTTCAGCTCATTCTCTAAATATTTAGATGACTCCTAATTTGCTGTTTTGTGATATGAAATGATTTCCTTTCGAGTTAAAAATCGAGTAATGGCTGCCATCTGTCTGGGCACTGTGAAGTGGTGCTGCTGTGTTTGTGTCAGGATATAAGTTTATGTGCGCTTATGGAGGACTGCTGGTGTGTGAATAAGCAGAGGAAGTCAGGGAGAGCAGATGATTCATATGTTGTTACACCAACAGCTGCAATCATTTTCAAACAGCCCTGGAGATTATTTAAATTTGCAAAAAGGCTAGGGTTTTTTTTTCTTTCCCCTACGTCTTTTCAGATGACTGGAAATAAGGCAACAAATGAACCCATAGACCTTACTGAACTCATTTATTATTGTCTTTCTGAGAACCATATTCATCTTCCTCAAAACCTGTATGGTGCTTGACGAGCATTTGAAACTCCAAACTACATGAAAATAAATGTAAATATACATTAAGAGTTTGTGATAGTCAGCAGTAACAGGATTGCTGATGTTGGTAGCACTGTCGCAATAAGCAATAAATCAATGAATCGCCGGATAAACTAAAATGAGGTTGATAATTTTCATTTGCCTGCCTATTTGTTTTCTTAATTTCTCCCTCTTTTCTACTTCTTAGCAAAGGGAGGAGTGAACTCTGGAGTCACGTATTTGTCAGGCTCATGGTCTCCTAACCTTTGTAGCATGAGAGCCCTATGAACAGATATTTAGCCAGAGGAGTATCTTCAGCTTTTTGAAGTCTTCTTTCGACGCCTCAGGGCCACCATGACAAGCCTTAGGCTCGCCAAGAATTTTTATGTTTTATTTTTTTTTACACTACGTAAATTTTGTAAACCTCTGTAAACTTTGTAAACAGCGTGCGGTTGATTGCAATTATTTCATGAAGCCAGAGGAAGACACATAAAGAATATATTACGCCAGCTTGGATAGAGGTGGGTAGGGATGTTACAGCTTCAGTAGCTGCTGTGTGTTGTTTTCACAATCTTTGCTCCCGGTCCGTCTGTAACTTTACGTAAATTTTGTAAATTTCGCAAATTTCGCAAATGGTGTGAGGGTGACCGCAACAGCTGCTGTTGTGTGTWGTTTTCCCAATCTCAGGTCCAAATATTTTTTTGTACGTAAATTTCATACATTTTTTGTAAGCTAGGGTTTGGGGAGTATCATTATATTTGTTTTAAATGGCCTCCAAACAATTTTATCATTGCAATAACTGGACAATTTATKGTCCAGTTGAATTTGTTATCGTGGCAGRCCTAGATGTTGGTGAGAATATTTTTATAGTGTGAAAACCTAAAAGCTTAAACAAGAGGTTTTTCTGCTTCACTTTACACCTTTGTTTGGAACAGAGGAAAATAACATTCAGGTCAACCCCTACTTTAAAGCCAAGCCACCAGCACGCAACACAAATATACTTATTAAACGTGTTGCAGATTAAATGTATTTTCATCTCCTTGTGTGAGGCTTGTTTACAAGGTTATGCCTTTCAGTGGATTTTATATGCTGTTTTTTTTTAATTTAATGTGAAATTTAACGAAACCCCGGCACACGAGAGAGATTGCTCCACCAAAGCAAAATGACACAACTCAGGACTAGTTCAGTCTCTGAATGAAACCACCTCAGGGCACACTTTCATATCACAATTTCAAACTTGTGTGTGAGAAAGAAAGACGGGGCAATAAGTAACACAAAGAGTTTACATTCTGATTACGAATCAGGGAGTCATGCTAGATGGAATTAAAGAACTCCATGTTGGAAAAAACATTTATGAAAACGAAACATCAGAAACCTATGATATAACAGGGGCGATGCTGTCACTTTAAAAACTAAATCAAAATGTATCTGCTGAAGCCTACATGTGCTTCAAGTGACCCATAAAGTTCTATTTATGAAAAAAAAACACATTTGCTTAGTTTTAAAAAATATATTTAAAAATTAAAAATATAGATTGTAGGCTTTTGCACTTGTTTTAAACTGTTGTTTTTTCTAAATATCATAAATAAATAACATTCCAGTTTCTTGTGATGACTCCATCAGCCAGAACGTGGACAATCTTTCCAGGGTCTTGGCGAGGTCTACAGACCCATGTTAGGAAAACAGTGGGAGTCCCATCACRTGTGACAGAGTGTGATGGTTAGTGATGGCTTCTCACCGTGATGGCAGCTTTTAGAAGGTCTGAGTGCGGTGTGAAGGAGAGTGGTGGCGGCTCTCTCTCTCGTGACGTGGGGGCCTGTGCACAATGGCCCAGTTTGGTCGCTGAAAATCGGAAGCAGGTTTGGTTTGAACTCGTGCCCAAGTCACAACCATGATTGATAAAAGGTGGTGGAAACAATGGAGCACAGACWTGACGTCTGTAGCTGCATCCTGAAGCAGTCGGAGAGTTGTGCCATAATGGGTGTGTACACGAGGGGGGAAACATCTCAGACATGTGGAAAATACCAGCACCATGACTGACTTTACAATGAAGGAAGTTTTCAAAATTTTGCTACAATCCAGCCACGTTGTATTAGGTAGTGTGAGATGTGGAGAGCACAGCGAGCTCATTTTCTATWGCGACAAAACACTCATTATGACAAAAATGAGTGTTCAGCTGTACCGAGTCTAATAGAAATACGACTAACAGTCATTTGTGAAGTTATGTTTTTAATTGTTAGGGCACAAACTACCTGTATGATTACTGCTTTTTGAGGTTATTGAAATAAATTCAAGATCACTTTATAATTTCTGTACTGACATATCTGCAAACGTCTAAATGGGTCCAAGTGACAAAACTTTTACTATTTGTATAAAACACCCTGGATGAACACTGTTAAAGATCTGATATTTATTCTGTGCTTTACTGACATCTGTCATATATTCCACAATGATTATTGTATTCCTGTAGAGTAGCTGCACTGAAATGTTCTTCTGTTTAATTTAATTATGTTACCCATAATTAAAGCCACAAGATATAATAATTAAAGTTGCTCTAAAACATACTTCATTAATAATACTTAATTC
>NW_013952602.1:161039-164612 GCF_001266775.1 Austrofundulus limnaeus
CACACACACACAGAGGATAACGAAAGATCAAAACTAATGACTGGGCCTTGTTTGACACCTTCACATCTCGCTGCATGTTTTGGCCCCCACAAGTCACATCTTGCTGTGCTGATGTGTCCCTTGAGCACTGTAAAGAAACTATGGATCTTACTCCATCTGTGTTTGTTGGTTCATATGAACATATAAAATAAAACTGGTGGTGTGCAACAAAGAATCAATCCACTTTGAAGTGCAGTTGCTATAATACAGTATCTTAACCTTTTTCTAATTAGTTTGCATATTGTTCAGTATGATTTATAGATTTAATTGACAAAAAATAAAACCTTCTCTTATGTATGAGCTTATAAATGTGACACCTAACTGCCTTATAACAAATGTTTTGGTTTGTGTGTAAATGTGTGTTTGAGTTGTGTAGAACGACAAACAGAAGGTTAAACGTGTGATGAAGACAACAGCAGGATGCCTCATCAGAAAGCTGCCTTACYGGAAATAATTATCAATCCATGAACAAACGCGCACTCGGGTACACACCCATGTTTACTTTACTGTACCACAATAACAACCACACCTGCTTGTTCAAAACTAAAACTAACAAAACTATTACAATGACTTAACATCGACGTCCATCAGACTCTGTTTAAGATTATTCCTACAGATTTAATTCTGTGTAAACTCATTATTACCTGCCTAAACTAGGGGTGTCCAATCCTGGTCCTTGCGGGCCACTATCCTRCATGCAGAACATCAATCACGCAGTCAGAAGCAGAGAAACAAGGRCAACTTGCAGGATAGTGACCCTCATGAACCAGGATTGGACAGCCCCGGTCTAAACCTCTAAAAACACAACGTATTACAGAYGTATACATAAAGAAAAAATAAAGTACTCTGTCATTACCAAGTTTGTCTGTCTGCATTTAAATATATAATTAAATCCACAACAAAGCAGGTCATCAACTGTGTTAATAATGGAGCAAACAGCCTTTCTGACACTGAATTTCATGAAACATAGATCAGAGAGGTGCCAGAGTTAATTGGGAAATGCTATAAGGACAGACTATAGYACAGCTTTGWGTGTGTGTGCGCGCACATATTTGTGGAAAAGAATGCGCTAATGCTTGGTCCCCAAATCACAGGAAACAGCATGTTCACAGTTCATTACCACTTCCTTTCTTCTTGTTAATCAAACCGCAGAGCACTAAAACCTGTCAACAAGGTGGAGGTTTCGTTTTACCTGAGARCAGATCAGTGTGTGCAAAGGAAGGGACGGCTTTGCTGTCTTAGTGCGTTTCTGTGTGTAACTGTGTGTGAAGCTACAGACCCCACATGATTGTGTCTGTTTGTATGATGTGTGCATTAACCGTGGCTATGAAAACACCTATTTATTTCACACTTTCAATGACCTAAAGATGAAAAACTGGACTACAGGGCCTTCAGCAAGTTGATTAATAAAAAAAGTTTAAAAAATATCCCTAAAGACAAACTGATGATGCTTGTTATAATACTAACACTGTAGTAAATATATACTGAATGTTTAGTGGCTTTTTGCAGAGATGACTGTTGCTTTGGCTCAGCAACATCCTCTTGGAAAATGATCCTATCTGAATCTTTGTGTGAGAATCAGTCTCCTGGCTGTGAGCCCCCCAGTTGTCTCACGCTTCAGACAGACAGCAGGAATCGTCCAGGGATGCCATCGCTTATTTTTTGCTTTTCTCTGGGCTAGCGCTGGTTATTAGCTGGAATCAAATGATCCAACTTGTCTTTGTGCCACAGGCAGGCTGAGCACAAAGACGTTTAGTGAGAGACACGAGAGAGCAAAAGAAAGTGAAAAAGAACAGTAAATTCCATTAGAGGCGTCTAAAGACATATTGCAGAACTGATGGGTCACAATCCGCACCTGAAAGTCTGTGGTGCTCGAAATTAAAAGTATTTTTCAACTCAGACGTGGTCCTCAGAGGATCTTCACATGGCACCGAAAGCATAAACACYATTTCCTTAAAGGATGTCAAGTGACGCTGCAACTGATTAATCCCTATAAAAAGGCTTTTTATTGTCTTACATTTGTCTCATTTTGCATAAGATTGCTAAATTTTTAAAGACATTTTACYGCAACACGATTTTAATACATTTTAAATAACTAAACTCAAATTATTGGGCTGTCTCACTTTATATCTTTAATTCGTCAATAGYTCTGAGCTAAAACCTGTAGATTCACAGCAAAACCCTGATTACTTATAACAGTACTGCTGCTACTGATTTAAAGACAAAGTATATCATGCTCACAATCTTACTTAAACATTATATACTGTATAATGTAATAATAATAATAATAAATATAATAATTTACTGCAGCTGAAGCTGATTTGGATGTCTACTGTCATTTACTAAAGTATCACAAAATCTAATTTTGCCCTACTGATGGAGCTGAGGAGAGCACAGTGCTGAACTGAGCAGCRTCACGTCACAACAGTGCTTCTACTGAGGCTATAACATGTTCCTGTTTCATGGTTTCTGTGTTTCTATGAATGAATGAATGATTTTATTTGTTCGGGACAGTGTGCAATTAAAACATAATTTGATGCATTGCAACAAATTTAGCCTAAGGCTAATTTACATCTGTCATCTCACATATACAAGAATTAGATTACTGTAACTGCTACTGGAATAATAAATAATGATGAAAAAAAATAAATTATTATAAAATCTCTCSAACGATTTCAACCACAATCTTATCTATTAGTCATTTTGATACTAAAACAAAAAGTGACATAACGTACTGCTATCTGAGACTTTACACATACTATTAGAGATTTATTGCATTTATATTTGGCATCTGTGGTATTTTGCCTCTCCTCTGATAGGTCAAATTCTTGCTCCCGACACTGAGGCCACCTTGAAATTCATGTTTGTCATTTGTGTCTTTTCTTTTCACTTCATCCCATGTCAGCTCCAATACTAAGGCAGCTAATTTCCCCTCCAAGGCTGCTGTTCCACCTCTCCCTCCCGCCCTCACTCTGGCAGCTTTCACTGTATCCTTGGTGAGAGCTGGCGCTCATTACTCTCTGCTGAATCTTTTGGCCTTAAGGCTGCAGTCTCTTGTCCTTCATTCTCATATCCTGCTCTCCCTGTCATGCTGCAAGCTCCAACCTTATCTTCTTGGGCCACAAAGCTCCCGTGGATGTGTGCTGCTATCTGCTCACAACCCGTTGTTCTAATCATCTTCTTTCCATGTCAGTGAGGACAGAACCGTGTGCCAAATTCTGCCTGCGACAGAAAGACAGCATGTGATACAAGGCCACAATACCCTGTTACCTTAAAAAAAACACTTCAATATATACCTGGGGAGCTTAAAGAAATTATTTGGCTTCACTTTAAAATAATAAAATGTTAGTAAGAAATTAATAACAAATAAATATGCTTGGACTGTGCTACATTAAAATAGATTGAATGCCTCAGATTTTAAATATACTGTGAGATGTGATTTACAACAGAGGATTAGGGCCACACAATGGGCCTCATGCAAGAACCGTTCGTATTCTTCTCCTAAATTTCTCTTACTTTTGTTCGTACAAAGGG
>NW_013952602.1:165477-168409 GCF_001266775.1 Austrofundulus limnaeus
CCCTTTGTACGAACAAAAGTAAGAGAAATTTAGGAGAAGAATACAAACATGTTCTTGCATGAGGCCCATTAAGTTAATTTTTTTAATTACAAGAATAAAGTCATAATATGAGAATAAAGTTGTAATTTTACATGACATATCCATTTTCATTTCCTGGATCCTCCAATGTATGTCACTGAGTTTATGATGTAGTCCATGAATACTTTTGGATCACCGTAAGTGCAATATGTTTCCATCCACATTATGTGATGACTAAATCTGCAAATGCAGCCATTAATTGCAATGTCATACGGCTTGAGTTTATCATATTAATCCATTTAATCATTTGCACAATCGTTTCAAAGTCCTGCTACTGATAATAAGTTGATGCTGATATGTTGAAACCTTAAGTATTTCTTTATTTATAAAACAGATAAAGTATAACTTCACAAGTCGTTCAACATTTCTCATTTTTCTCATGATATAGTGACGTTATTCTCGTGATATGACTTTAGTCCTGCAGTTTTGAAAAAAAAAATCCATGGTGTGGCACTAACACTCTGTCGTACTGATTAAACTAGTTTGCATCTAATAAAAACTGATGTGTTCTTTGATCAAAAAACTGCCCCACATCTTTAGATTTCATTCAAATGAATAAAAAGCTAAACAAAAAAAAAAAAATCAATTTCCTTCTACACATGGAAAATCATTATAGGAGTGAAAAGCTTGCAACTAAGGCATAATTCTGAAGGGAGAAAAAACACAAGACAATTTTTCGGTCACATAGAGCAAACAGGCAAATCAATTCTATTGCAAGTTAATCTGCATTTTACTAAGTCTGTTCCGATTGGCATTCAGCCCACTCGATCCAATTCAGCGAGACTGTCTAGTGTCAGAGGGAAGCGGAATTTATTCAGAGTTAATAAAAAAAAAGGCAGGCGCTTAGACAAAATCACCATCGGCAAGTCATTAAAAGTGGGAGAGGAGCAGCGTCRTACGGAAATGGCTGATCGGCTCCTCAGGTGCTGCTCTCAACAAGAGACCTGGACACGTCCACCACAGCCCTGATGAATTGAGCCATAAAGGTGATTGGTTCAAATGAAATTCTGTGCCTCTGAGACAAAAACACATCAGTTTGATTTGAATACATCGCCACGCTGAAAGGACCCCACGCTCAACCTGGAGGAAAACGATACGTGGAAATAAACAAGAGATCTGCGCAGTGGCTCAGTGTGAATTCCAACATTAAACCTGGCTGGTAAAAGAGACAAACCCAGCCTGTGGGAGACATAAGCCTTCATTACTGTGCATCTACTGGTTGTCAGGTTACGAATGCAAAGCCTTGGGTGCAACGTGTGATTTTTTTTGCAGCAGAAGCTGCCTGCTAATTACCAACCTAGGCAACATGCTGCCATTAAAAAYGCAACCCCGAGTGTCTGCTGAGCTAATTTGTCTAATTACATCTTTGTAACTTATGAAAAGACCTAACATTACCCTGAAGGCGTGCTTTCGGATCGGGATCTCCGTAGATGGTAAATGAAAACTTTGCCGTCTAACTGCGACCACTGAAGTGCCTCCATAGCTGCGAGGTTTGGGGAGAAAAGCAGAGCTTGTGAGGGTAGGTGGTGGAAGCCCTGCTGGGTGATGCTGTTACTATTTCTACATCCCTGAGATTTATTTCCCATGGGACAGCCACCCACATCCTGCCGACAAGCCTCCTGTTTATTTTTCTCTTTATTAATAGTGATCCCCCCCTCCCTTCTAAATTTATCAGCAAAACCAATATTTGGTGCCAGTTTTAAGATGCGTAGGCTTTCAGTCAGTATAACAGACTGTGACTGAACTGTCACTGTAATGAGGGCCTGTGCCAGCTCTGCTAACAAGCATCTCTAATAGAAGGGGGGGGGGGGACTGGGTGGACCTTTTTTTTTTTGACATGTGTCAATTAACCGAACGCTGAAAGATTCAAACTGGAAAATCGTCTTTCATTTGTGCAGTTTATGAAATGTCTGTTTCAGAAGGAGTGCAGAGTGTGCAGGTCGCCTCTTGTTCGCAGCTCGCGTACATTGATGAGCAAGTCAAATCATTTTCTTTGTTAGCTCAAAAGCTAAGACACCCCRTCATACCGCCTCAGCTTGAGTGACAACAACAAAACGGAGCAYGTTAAATTGGAGATAATCAGATATTATCAAAGTAATCACGGCGGAGTTGCTCTGAAAAAAACAAAACAAAACAAAAAAGAAATAAAAATAACAGGATGATGCCATCTATAGTCTTCCTTCCGTCCTTCTTCTCTTCGCAACATCAAGATTTGTTGTTCTGTTGCGATGTTRTCTCTTTCTGTAGTTCAATTTCATTGTAACAGCTCCCGTGAGCCAAACAAGTGAGTTATTTTAAGGTCAACTCTTTTGCCTACGTGGGGTTGGGTTTTATCTTTTTGGCTCTTAACCACATGAGAGCACTTATCAGAGGAGTGTGCAATAGAAAACCTTGACATAAAAGACACTTAACTTACCGTATTTATTCAAGTATAATACGTAAAATTAAATCCATAAAATCATCCATAAAGTTGGGGGTAGTACTATACTTGGATAAATATTTTTCACTTATGTATTTTAACTGAAATATCGGCTTCATTCACAAAATGCCTGAGTCCGGAAATGAGACAGTGTGATGAAAAGCGGCGGTTGAAGCGACCTTACCTGTGATGCTCCTCCATTCTTCAGAGCGAGATAATAACAGATCCAAGCAGGCGGCATGATGTGAAAAAAAAAAGCCTCCTCTGTCAGTAACCACTACCAGTTGTGAAATTTCAGACAGCAGAGAGTGTGGGAACCACAGTATCCTCAAACTACCTTAGTAATGACAACGAACTAATGACATTAGCGTGTGACCAAGCTGCTCCTCGAACAACAAACACATGCTCATCTGTAATGGCTGCTGTCTACCGGTG
>NW_013952602.1:168594-181672 GCF_001266775.1 Austrofundulus limnaeus
GATATATATTTGTTGTCAAAATACCTTTTAGTACATATATTGTTAAAATAAAATGAACAGTCCAATGATCATTTTACTGATATGAATAAAGACTGCAAAGGCTGAAAAATCTTGAAGTCTATACGAAATTGGAGGTAGTTTGAGGATTAAATGTTTTATGCGTTTTAAGCTCAAAAAAGGGGAGGGGGTTGTATTATACATGAGATCGTATTATACACAAATAAATACAGTATGCGTGCATATATGTGTTGTCATTGAAACCTCTTCTTGTTTTTGTCAAATAATGTGAATAAGTATTTAGCATTTCTTTCCGATAATCTAAAGAAAAGTGATAACCAATCTCTCATAATATGTTCAATTTGCAATCACAACGATAAAGCAATGCTTGTGTGGTTTGTGTTCCATCAGCCTCGACTCAACCCACTCGCCTGTGGAGAGCGTGGTGCACACTGGGCCAGCAGCGATGTGTCAACTGAAACCTTTACACAACCTCAGAGGCCTGGTAAATCCTGCTATCTTTTCTAGTTTTTGCTCACAGTGCCACAGCTCTTTTTCACCGCTTCTCTCACTCGTTTTTTTTCCTCTAATCAAGTGAGATTTTATCGAGCCTCCTCTGTCAGTAACCACTATCAGTTGTGAAATTTCAGACGGCAGAGCGTGTGGGAACCGCAGTATCAGTTGCGCTCATCTCGCCCAGCACCTTTACAGACGCGCGGGCGGTTTCTGAAAAGGCGAGACAAGCTTCACAAAGAGCATATCTGAGACCGGTTTAAAACAAACTGTCAGTGGAAATACTTTCATACCCTGCTCAACCTTTTCTTTCTGTTCCTCTCTTCTTTTTTTTTGTTCTTGTTTACTTTGCACACCAAAACCATCAGACAGAACTGGCACATCGCACAATAAACTTATGATATCAGAAAGTATCATTTGAGTGATGGACTTTTTTTGGTATGCCTCTTCTGAGAAGATGTGTAGAAGATTTACAAGATGTGAGAGTCATACAGGTTAGAATTATCTATCAATCAGATCAGACTCAGCCATCAGTACACATTTCTGAAGAACAAAAACTAGATGATGATACTAAAACTAGATACTGAATGATGACCTAAATATTTGGACCTGCATCAAACATTTRCACCACCATTCACTGCAACCATGTTCTGCTACAAACTGATGCTTTTCATTTAGTATCACATTCAAAGTAATTCTTGCACTTACAATAAAGCCTAAAGATTGAGCATAGAGCGTACATTTATCCCAATACAAAGCAGCACCTTGACTTCTACTGAGCTTCTAAGCAAACAAGTAATCTGTTCTGAACCCCAGCATTGGTCTGTTAAAATGAGTGGAATGAAATGAATGAGTGAAACTTAGATTCATTCAATCCTAACATTCTTTCTTACCAATTAGGTCACAATTGCAACCTGATTTCTTTACAAAGCGACYAGAAATAAATTTCTGATAGCCAASACAAAAAGTCTCCATGTCGACACARAKTGAACCAACGCAGGTCGTGGTTTGTTCCATATTTTTCATAATGTCCAACTGACATGCCTCTGTCACACACCAACACTTAAAAAGCACCCCCCTCTCCCAACTTTGCACTTCTGTGTGTCTGTGCTGCCTGCGTGTGTCATCTCTTAGGGTGCCACCCCRCTGCTTGCAGAACCCAGACCTTTTAAAGGAGCAATATCATGTAAAATCATCTTTTTTGAGTTTTATATCATGTTATAATGTTATACTCTCATAAAAAAAACATGCTCAAAGCCTTGCTCTGACTCATTCATGCATGTTTGAGAAATCCTGCAGTGTTTTTAGGAAGCCATGCTGAGGAGCAAAACGACAGGTGGGGACCAGAAATGCCTTTTGGGATCCGTAAGGCCCCTGGGACGTGTCTTTAAGCCGAGCTTCCTCACCACGGAGCACACCTCCCCACCCCACACCCCACACACCCTGCCCATGACTCCTGCAGGCTAACAAAGCAAAGTGAAAGTGAAACTTAACTGTTTGCTGCTCTCAACACTACTGCTCACTCAGTGAAGCTCTTTTCAGATTCAAAATACCTTTGARGRGTGGAGATGACTACAAGGCAAATTGTAAAATGTGTTGGTGAGTTGCCTTTTTTTACCCCCAAAACGTTATTGTAAACAAAATAACTTAGTTATACCAGAGCGAAACCCTTCATTCAGACACAGTGAACTATCTGATAAGAATCAGTGCAGAGGGCCCAAGTCTGGAGCATTTTGATGCTAGGGAGTGTGGAAAGCTGGTTTAGCCAAGGCCAAAGATCCAAAAGAACTACAGGAGCTGTCCATCTGAGGGTATGTGTAGTCTAAAAGACATTTAGCCATGAAATGCTCAATTTGAGATGCTTATAAGAGGTTCATTTCTTAAACAGTTGCACTTAGAATTTAGAATTTATTTCATTTAATTTATCTTGAGATGCTTAAATAAAAATTTCAGGCCATAGACTCACTTTAAATGCTTTTTCAGCAAGTTATATGTTATGTACAATTCTGGTTCAAATGAAAAAAAAAACTTTATGATTACTTAAGTGGTAAATAAAAATTTGTGAGTTAATGTTGCCTTAATGRACTGAAAACTGCAATGTTAAATGTGATGCAGTTGAAAATTTCGGTGCAGCTAGCTTTTGTGCTACTGCACCTAAGAAAAAGGGCTAAAGCCCTGTTTCTTTCAATAGTTAAAATGTTAAGGATGTTGGAAAATAGTCTAATTTAACTTTTAACAAAAAAATCTCTAAAATAACACCTCTCCTATTTTCAAAAGCAACACTTCTTTAGGAAGCCAAGAGATAGTTGCTATTATTTCAGTAGAATAAAGATTCTACTATTCTACACTCTGATGTTTTATGACCTTACATGTGAACAGCACAGATATGGCAGGAAATTAAAAAGAGGTGCAACAAAGCAGCAAGGTTTCCTACTTCATTGTCTTTCATCAGATAAAACATTTGATTCCTTGCTTGTATCCAAAAGATCCAGTCTTTCCTCCCAAATGCGTTGCTACAGCTAGCATGTGAAGGCGTTCATGTCTCCATCAGTTATGTCATAGACGCTTTAACATAATAAAGTGATGCTGTGGACCCACTGGCATGAATAATTCACAACACCAATTTACCATAAAAAGGAGGGGAAAGGAAGGGGGTGGAAATAGTATGTGTGATTTTTAAGGGCACACGGGCCCCATGTTTTGGGTGAGTGAGCAATTTTAATTCAATTTGATATTTCTCTTAAACTGAGACGAGACCTTGAGCTCAGCCAGGGAAAATAAATAAGGTGGTATCAGAAGAGGGAGCCATGGTTATGTGGTGGGAGGAGAGAGGGGTGGAAGTTCTCCTTGCCATCCATCACAGTGGCACTTCAATGATTGTCAAATAAGTAGCTCTGTCCAAACCCATCTTTTATCATTATGTACGAATGAATCTATCGGGGAATCCCATCATCCCGCACATGGGAGGGCTCCATCTCATATACATGATACAGAGATGATATGGAAATAGGATGCATGCTAGCCAAATGGCTTGGTGGATTCACATCACTGGTTGGGATAACAGAYCAGTATTTGATCTGTGCACTCAGATTTGAAAATGAAAAATGTACAAGATACTGCTTTAGGCCCAATCTGTAAACCCGATGCAACACATTATACTTTTGTTTGCTATTTTTTTTGCTACTAAATAGCCTTTTGATTCTCTCAGCAAATTTTGTTTCATTAAAAGTTTTAGAAATACTCAATGTTGTATCCTCCACATTTTAAACGATTTTGGGTTTGGCAGTTTAACACATCTTACCTCTGGGTCATGGCTCCAAAGCTGACGTGAAAACTTCAATTTAAATAATTCGACAAAAGTGGGTGAGAATTCTTGGCATGGGATTAAGAGGGCTGTGCTCGCAAAAGCTGCTCTCAATCCATTTCTGAATTGTCAAGGGGCCTTCGAAGAGGCAAAACAAACCCACCTTAATCTCTGCTAATCATACTTAAGCATGAATGTTTCATGTGGAATTGCCTGGGTACAATTTAGAGGCTTTCCCCCTCATTCCTGGGGTAACCGTGCTACAATCCAGAAATCCTTTTGGCCACATCACAGATGAAAAGTGATGTAGAGAGATCAGAYGCAGCACAGTGCAAACAGCATGTAAGTAGGAGGAAACAGAGCCCCATATTGCAGTCACCGTGTTTCTTGACTACTGCAAGAAATGTAAAAAAAAGTGCCATAACATATAGCTGTTATGAACAAGAAAAAAAAACACTGATTGGTTATGATCAGCTCTGTTACTTGTGTCTCAGAAATTAAAGTGACAAGCCTGATGCATGCAATACCAGGGACCAAACTAATATTATTATTATTCAAGACAGAGCATAACCCTGCAGTGGAATGATTACATTTGACTTGCAATGATTTCCCCCCTGCATAAGAAAACAACAGCTTGGAAAAACAAATACACATATTCCCTAAGGTAGCTTTGTTACTGCCGCTTTGCTGTAAATAATCACTGCAGTGAAACATGGTTTGATTTCATTGGAATACAGAACAGGGGGATAACAGTCCAACCCATCTGTCTCTCAACTTTCAGGGGTGCAGTGTAGGGTGAAGAGCATCTGCATCAGTCACAGCGCTTCCAATCACATCATTATCCTCATCGCCTTTCAACCCCCCACCCCCCAACCCCGCTCCCTTTGGAAACAGTGGCTGACACATCCACAGCAGGTAAACACCTTTAAGAGGATCTGACGCCCCGTAATGGAAGAAAAAACACTTCCGTATTGTTCTGGGGCCCCGGCGCTGTGCTAGGCTTGTTGAAGAGTAAGCCTTTGTCTGGTGACACCTAATTGGATCAAGCTTGTGTGGAGAACAGATGTGTATGGGTGACTGAGGTAAACACTGGACCAGAAGATGCCAGGACTGAAATTGCTTTGAAAATTGTTTCTGCCTCCCTAGAATGAGTGAGAATTGTAGGGAAAATACAGTATAAAGRCGCATTTGCTGCACAGTCGGGAAAGTAATGAACACTTCCCCACTTTTGGTGTACGTTCGAGAGGGTGCCCTGTTTTGTGCTGTCGATTCAAGTTCAAACATACATGTTGGTATGATACTGTAGGTATTTGTTGTACACTGATAGAGTWATGCTAAAGCATTAGCATGGCGTCATCGGTACAGGACAAATTACACCTGAACAGTGAGTACCGCTGATCTAATTAAGAGATGACAAAAAAAGTGTCTGTAGGGTCTGACAGATTTCAGATGCGACTCTTTTCTGCTTTCAGTGAGTTGCTGCTAAAGTGAGACACATTAGTATGAACAAAGAGTGATGAGGAGAGACAGAAAGACAAGGAAGCACTACTTCCAATCAGACATCTGCCTCCCCTCCGACACAGCTCAATTTAACCTTGAAGAGTAATGAGATCTGACTTGCTTAAATGTTAGCATTCTTAAATCATCAGGAAGTGCCTCAGAGGAGCCGATAATCACTATGCCAAATTGCTGCGCTCACTAATTTCATTTCTCCCCAGCATTTGCTTGAAGTTAGTGTCGATTATTCAAGAACAGGCATTTAATGCCACCAGGTCCCAGGGGTGTTACATTAAAATGTAATAACTTGCAACATGAATGAAAACAACAACAGAAAAACATCCCCCTCCACCCCACGCACAACTTTATTTCCCTCCTCCCTTTTCCTCCGCCACTTCTCTTCTTTCCTCCCTCTTCAATCTCTCTCCCTCCATAGTGGGAGCTCGAATCTAATTCTCAGCCCATCTGGCAGGCGTAATGAAGGCAGGTCGGGCTTGTGATGCCCTGCTGCCATGGCTCGGCGGAGCAGGAGGTTAGCTGACAGATTGGGCCAGGATGAGTGGAGGGGAGTCGGGGAACCCGCTGAGTGGGTAAGCCAGCCCGGTTAATCTCCCATGTGCCCCCCAGTGTGATCGGGGCCAAGACTGAGAGCACGCTGAGGGTACAGAGCATGGGGTCTGGAGTGTGGATGGTCACGGTCAGAAAAACTGAAGGGTGACTTTTTATTATCTGCATGTTCTGCCATTTATGGGATTAATCAAAATAAAGTGGAATTACCATGTAATTCTGAAGACTGCCAAAAGTTACAATTACACTTTCAACCCTGAATAACATGAAAACAAGTAGGCCTTTGATTCAGGGGTATGGTAGTACTCAGTGGTGGGCAGCGCTAATCCAAAATTTAGCTCAGCAATTTCTAAAGCGCTTATGAAAATATTTAGGCCTGCAACTTTAAAAGCACTCATGCCATAGAAAAACTAGTGGAAGCTAATTTTAAAGCACAAGTTCAATTTGACACTTACTAGCTGGCAACAATTTATTACAATATATGCACAATACTGCCATCTAGCAGTGTATGAACTCTTTTACAGCTTAATCCTACAAGCACCGATTGCTGGGGATGTGATTTCCTGAAACAGACCTTTAGTTCCTGGTGTAAAAATTAAAAAGTTGTTGAGGATTGCTAGTTCGGCTACTTCTTTAAAAAGTTGTTGAGGATTGCTAGTTCAGCTGCTTCTTTGTCTTTTTCTTTTGTTGGTTGTAGATTTTTCATTAAAGAAGCATCAGTAACGTAATTTTAAAACTGTTTATTGGAAAACTGAAGCAATGCATTCTGGGTACACGACAGACTGACGGGAAACAAAAGTACGTTGAACAGGAAACTAGTTTCTTCCCTTCAAAATAAGAGCTTGGATTTTAATKTTTTCCATGTAGTTGCTCCAGTTGACCACTAGATGTCAGTCTTCATCAGCATAACATCTTTAAATCATTTCTGCGTCTCTAACCCGGTTGGCCGATTGCTTCGACCAACTACGTCAAGTATTGAGCTCCAGCGTTTAAACTTTATTTTTTCTTAAAAAAGGAGCTCCGATTGTAAAGTAAAATAAATCAATACATACAAAATTTTAGTATGGATTAACGTTAACTGTTTTTGCTATTGCCTTCTTGCTATGTAAGCTGACACAAAGCACTGTGGGAAATCAGAACCGTGACCAAATGCAAAAATCAGCAAGGATGTATACCTTCTCAATACGTGCATTTATCTGGGAGGGGTGCTGTTGGACAGATCATGTGTGTTGTTGTGATTCATTGACAACCAGACCTTCTGCTGTTCAAGATAATGATGACTGGTAGATAATTAGTTATTAGCAGTACTGCATTTTAATTTTAGAAAGCGCAAATCCGCTTWTGAATTATAAAAATTAGTAAGACCGCTAAAGCTCAAATTAAATATTTAGGTCCGCAATTAGCAGATTTTCACTTTAGTGGACTGGTGCCCACCACTGGCAACACTTAAAACCTTTTCTAATGCAATACATTAGCATGTTGTCAAACATCAGGCAGAGAGTTAAACAGGTGGATTCCAGCTCAACATGTGGAAACTCAGAGAAAACGAGGCAAATTGTTTCTTAGCACCTCCTGGTAACACATTATAATTTACATTTAGACAATCAGCAAACACAGTTATGAAAAAAGCCGGAACAAGACATTTTTTAGTATCTTAGCTTTACTCTTACTGGTATTACATCCAATTTTCAGGGCAATTAAAAATATTGTTCTGAAAAAATAAAACTGTTTGCTTTGCATCTTTAAAAAAACGTGAAAATCTCTTGCAGCATTGGCCAAGGAGAACAGAAACTGGGAAAGAGCCCGTGTTTGACACTGGAATCACCAGGCAGTTATGATTAGGCTCCTTTATCTAAACACAAACTGCTCTCCAATCGCTGCAACCTGCCTGCCGTGTGTGAAAGCACGTAGGGGGGGGGGAAGTGGCAAATCAGCCAAAACCCTGTTGACAGACATGCAGTCGCGAACACTAGTGTGTGCGTATGTGTGCATCTCTGTGTGTCAATACAAGTGTTTACAACTATTCTTTACCAGGCTCAGCTGATCTTAAGAAACGTTATTTTTGTTTGCCGTTCCATCAGCAGCCAAATGCTGGTTGAGTATTATGGTCTACTTAGTGCAACCATAAAGGCAGGGTAACTGAGAGGCATGTAAGCCTAAACTGAAAGATGTCAATGTTGGCGAGGTGTATGAAAGCACAAAGGAAGAACAAAAGTCAGATTGGCTGATAGAAAAAAAATCTTGTCTGCATGACGGAAACAAAAACAGCAGGTTTGCCTGAGCTGTGCTCCGGACTCTGGAGAAACCACAACACTGCCATTAACAGTTACTCTCCTCATAAACACACCAGCATCAGCTGGAGGTATAATTGCTCCTGCTTCTCCTGTAATCTTATACCTTACCTGCTGTTACTGTCAGACACTTTCTCCACTGAGAGACCGAGAGGCGGCGAGAAAGAGAAAGAGGTGCGGGGGGAGGAGGAGGATTTGTGTGCAGTGAAGTTGGAGGTGGTGTAAGGTAGGTGTTGCTTGTGTACTGTCGGAGACAAGTGAACCAAAGTAGCAAGGGTGGTGAAGAGAGAGAAAACACAAAAGGAGACAACACATGCCAGAAAATCAAATGCGTGTGTTAAAAAATCCAAAATCCCAGGAGCGAAGCTGGGGGGCTTCGATGGAGGAAAATCGTGTTCTTCCTCATTGAACGATTAGAGGAAGAGTGGCAGAACATGACCTACTTACTAGAACTTGTTTTTTTTTCTTTTTCTAATACAAGTTATCTGAAGCAGTATTCACACGGCAGAGTTAGCGAGGAAGGTGGGAGGTTAACCCTCATGGATTTATGGCAGAATTAAAGCAGCAGTAGAAACGATCATTTCTAGACAGTGTTTGCAAATATGAGGTACAGCTTCCTCGTTTTGAGTCGACCTCTCAAAATGTAACAAGGGTTTGAAGCTACGCTGTGCTTTGTCTACTCAAACAAAAAGCAAATATGCATTCATATAATTCATGAGACATGAAAAGCTAAATGCAAAACAAATCATGAATTAAACATAATCTGATCCCTTCTAAATGTTACAAGATTGGTTTTAAATGCTTAAAATTACCCCAAATATTCTAGTAAATAAATATAGGAAGAGTAGGGAGAAAAAAAATCTGCTTTCTTAAAATATGTGACTGAAAACGGCAAAGCATTTTATTTCTCTGTACTTATTACAACATCATGCAAGAAATTCACCGAAACAATGAAGACACACTTTAGCTCTGCTAAAGGAATGGGCCTGCCTCTGGCTCTTTTTCATTTCAGACTTTGTTTGTGCAGCATTTTTGAGCTCCGGTGGGTTTGCAGAAGGCCTGCAGGCATTTTGTCTCATCTGTAGAGGTGGTTTTTGCTTGGCGCTCGCAGCAATCTGTTGGCGTATGCCTTTTGTTCTGCCTCTCCATAGAAGATTTGGCCACAGGTCGCAGATTACAGCAACGCAGCCATCACAGGTACACCGCTGTTTGTTTCTCCTGCAACAACTRATGCTGCCTAGAAGAATGGCAGGTGAAGCTTTTTATGTCAGCCAAGGAAAGGAATGCGTATTATCAAGAGGCTTAATTACATATTTCGAAGGGAAGGAACGTGTTTTATTAGATTCTATTCAAGCTGAAATGGCTTCCACTGAATTTCTTTAGGAACACTGGAATTTGTTAAATGCTTTTTAGATTACACAAATGTTGCTCTTACAGTGTGAAACTTGTACGCTGCAGCACGATAAGCCTCAATGATTTATTGTGTGCCTTCCAGCATAAAATCAAGTTCAATGGGAGAAGGAAACAAAATATAGCAAAAAAATATTAGAAAGAATAGGGACGCATATTATCATAAAGTGACGAGGCCTTTCTTCTCTTCCAACTGATCAGACCAGTTTACATAACTTTGAGAAGTGGGAAATTGTTAGCTTCTGAAATCTGTGGGAGTTGGGTTTTTGAGAAAGACAGCAATAAATAAATAAAACTTGAATGTGGATGGTGACATTGAAAATGCAACGGCAGAGCCAGAGGGGTGGCCAGGGTGGCAGGTGTCACCCCCTGGCACCTGACTGGCCAGCACAGGTGCCACTCCCAAACAATTAACAAGTGGGTGGAGGATTTTGTATTTTGTGTTTGCATTYAGATTTTGTCAAAGATTGTTCCCTTATGCCCCTTTTCCACTAGTGCCTCGACAGCATGGTTCAACTTGGCTGAACTCTGTTCAGCACGGTTCGGGTGGTTTTCCATGACACTTCAGTAACAGCTCTATTGGGTGGGATCATCATAAAGCTGTGCGGTCCCAGAGACTGAAAATTGATGCCACACATTTTACCAGCTGGTGGCAATTATGCTCCATTAAGCTATTTGACAGCCACCATTAAAGATAGGAGAAGAAGAAGACCCCAAAAAGATACATAACAAAACAATGGAGAACATGGTAGCATTGTCACTGAAAATGGCGAATTGGATTGTTGTGAGATTAGCTCTTGTGACACAACCAGTGACTCCACCCCCTAACCAATCAGTGACCAACAGTCTCTCATTTTGTGTTTTCAGGCCACCACAGTACACTTTGAACCGCAGCAAAGTAGGTTCTGAAAAAGGGTCTGATTCCATCAATCCCTGCTAGTAGAAAAGCCTTGGAACTGTGGAGAACCAAGTCGAACATGGYTGTAGAGGCACTAGTGGAAAGGGGGCATTATACTACTCTACTGTATACATTTTCAGCTGTGTATGTTTAAAAATGGCTGCATTATAGCCCTTTGAAAAATTAGCACTAGCCTTAGTGGTTAGCTTATTTTTGGATTAGCATCAGCAATTGGCATGTGATCATTCTTAGATACTCCACAACAAATTTCAATTAAATAAATCTTAAAATGGTTGAATCATAGCTCTTTAAAGTTAGCTGAAACATTGAAACATTAGCTGTGGTGGCCATCTTAAAGTTTGGATTATCACTTAGAATTAGGTAACGATTTTTTTCTACTACTTCTAATCTTCAGCTMGGTATGTTTAAAATGACTGAATATTTTCTGGATTATTCTTAGCTACGATCACACAAAATTTCAGCTCAACATTTCTTAAAACCGCTGATTTTAAGCTTTTCCTTATTTGTATGTACCCCCTAAAACCACCCTGGCCACCCCTCGCAAAAAATGTCTAGCTCTGCCCCTGGAAATATGACACATGGAATTTACTCAGAAATTCTTTCCCCCCTTATTAAAATGGTCTTTTCTTTTTGGAAGCACAAATTCCCCACAAGGACTGTTTATGACAATATCACACCTCCATGTAAGTCTCATCCCACAGTCCACAGGAGACTTTCTCTCCCTTCTGTCTGCTTCTGGGGGGCTGCCATTTTATTCATTCTCCGTTCCCAGATAGATGTTTGTAATTGGAGCTCTAATTTATGATCGGGCCTTGGTGAAGGATAATGATATGGAGGATTGTAATTTGCTGATGCAAATTGTACGTTATAATGGGGAGCCATAAAAGCCCCAGCAACATCTCAGAGACTTGCCAAACACCCTGAGCGTTCATTACAGCCCTCATTAAAACATCCATGTCAGCACTGGGAGCTCTTACAAATGGAAGAAGCATGTAATTGCTGCTTGATTGTGGTATATGTAACATATGATAAAGTGGAATTACCACTTTATTTGTCTACAGTGTCCGTGAAACTTAATGGTGAGAAAGCCTGTGGTAAACAAATCCTCAGAGCATGGTTTGATTGTTATATTATAGGCCTATTTGTTTAAAGTGGGGCAAATGTGAGTTWGGGGACGGTGCATTCAGGACAAACGAGGAACGATAATAATCAAGGGTGGGCCTATGGGGATAAAAGTACGGCTTTTACCCATGAGAGCCTGTATTTCATTTGGACTAACTTCGACATGGGTGATAGCAAAGCACTCTATAAGGGAATACATTAACTGGAATTAATATAAGAAAAGGTCATTATTGTTCTTTTTTACCCCTCTCAAAGTCATCATCATGCACTTGCTTTTATAATTAGACTAAAGTAGGTTAGGCTGCACCACTGAAGTCACCTCTAGTGGGGAGACAAAAAAAAACATTTGTACTAATATCTGTTTAGGGGAATGCAACACTAAACCTACTAATTTCTACTGGCTGATCTCTTTTTCATCATATAAACATGATGTACGTGAATGGCTAAAAGCTAAATGCCCCAGCTTTTATGCAGTCTTAAGCATAAAGCCAAGTGGCAAAACCCATTAAGAGTTTATTTAAAATAAGTGAACTATAGAGCAGTTTTTACATGTTTTAGAGGCTCAGTCTTTAGTACTTCAGACTTGGCTTTTTATTCAAATATCTCGTTCTGCTGTCCTATTTTGAGTTTAGAGCTGTTCTAATGCATTTCCATTAGAACAAAACCTGAGCTGCTTTGCTAAAAATKAAGTTTCCCTCCTCAGCTCTGAATGATTAGAGCAGGCTTCTATCATCTGCTCTCTGTGTGCTCAGTCACTGGAAAAGGATTTTCAGCCGTGCCATTCAGCCAAGGCCCCAGAAGCCCGCAGCCTTTATCTGCAGACCCGTTGATTGATGTGTTGTGGGACCTGCTGTGGTTAACAGCAATTTTTATCTGTTGCTAGCAGCAACRGCTCAGGTCCCTGGTGCGCAGAGAGCAGCGGGGCCCGGGATCTAAAGTTGGACCGCACACGGGGATAAACAAATAGGTTTCTTAAGATGGACAGCCCTCATAGAGGGGCCTCGGAGACGCAGGGCCACACCCTAAAAGCCAGGACAATGCCAAGGTCTCAGCTYGGTCCTGCTGGGTCCTTGGCTTCTTTGACTAATTTTCACCATGTGCAGAGACAGTGGCATGGCAACACCTACGTTGCCACTTACTGTAATAGTAAGTGAAGTGAGACAGACAGGGACAAGCAGAGAGACAAATATCCAGAGAGAAAAGTCACAGAGATGAAAGGAGACTGTTATTGCTAGGGGTGTCCCGATACCAGTTTTTTCAAGACTGAGTACAAGTACGAGTACTTCAGTTTAGGTACTCGCCGATACCGATACCGATACCGATACCAAGTAACGGGGTTAGGGTGGATTATCTGTTCAACTTTTTGAATATTAAACAGAATGAAAATGAAATGCAATTATCATGCAAAAATTGATGGGTAAATATGTTTGACAATAAAAAGGTAGTGCAAACTCTGAC
>NW_013952602.1:182467-186616 GCF_001266775.1 Austrofundulus limnaeus
AGGGGACAAAAGCGGTATCGGTTAAGAGTATCGGCYGGCTTTTACGAGTACGAGTACGAGTTCTTGATGCTGGTATCGGATCCGATACCGATACTGGTATCGGTATCGGGACACCTCTAGTTATTGCATTTTAAAAAATATAAATTCTGTTCTGTTTAAATAATTACTTAAATAAGATAACTTTCACTCAATTACCTTTCATTTTCAAAGTTTGGCAGTTAAACCAGGAAATATGTTGTTTTGTTAAATAAAGCATGAAGTGTTTACTGGCTTCTTTTGTGATTAAGTGATATAATCCTTGATTATAAAGATCGTTTAAAAAGCTTCATCACTCAGGAAAGTGTTTTTGTCACAACACGGGGGGTTGTGAACGCCAAATCAATTTAAATAAGGTGGTTTAGTGATGTACACATAACTGAGTGTGGACTCATTTAGCGTTAAACCTGATTATGACAACCCAAACAGGAGAAAATGAAGAATGGGTGTGTCTGAGAGCTGTAAGCACTCTTGCTCAACCAAAACACTCCAGCTAAGGTTTTACTCCCTGACATTACAGAGATAAACCCTCCCCAAACAGCCTCGTCAGATTACTCTGTCACAGACAAAGCTCTGTGCTTTTATCGTCCATGAAAACATGAGCCAAAGCTTGGCCTTGGGTGGTTTCAAAAGATGCGGGGGGTGGAAGACTTAGGCGTAATCACTTCATCGGAAAGGAAAGAGTGGTGTGCTGTCTTTTAAGCCTGAGCTAAAACGTCTCCTCGTATACAATATATCCAGCCCAGAGGTAGCGACAGGATGGGCAGATAGTTGCAGTGAAATTTTGTGATATTTTCTCTGTCTCCCGCAGCACCTATCTCCTAGACGCGGAGGAAGATGTTGGCTTCTTTATCTAGGAACCCCTGAGAGTATGATAAATCGCTTGAGCCCAGACACACCTCTACTGGGAGAACGAGCAGGTAGCAGTGCAGGAAACAAGGCGCAGATATTGTCTCCCCTACCACAGCTAAGGCTATAATGAAGCTTGCACAAAGTAGACAGGAGAGTGCCGACCTGATAAACAATTCTATATCAAGTCTTTCACAGAGAGCAAGATAGCGAGGATCAGTCATGCCGCTGCATATCAGTACTGAACTCAGCACTCCTGAGATTAGTCCTCAGCCCCTCCTCTCATCAACCCCCCGTCACCTGGTTGAAAGTGATTTCACATCCAGCAAAGGCATCACCATGGACAAACACAATGCATTAGAAATCAGAGGCAGCTTATAGTTTACCTACAAGTAGAAATCCTTTAACGGAGATAGAGGAACGATATCAGCACCTATAACTGCAGTAAGAAGATTGGATAAACTGGTTTCAAAATAAATTTATGAATGAACGAGGTTTGAAGATTTAAAATTTTACATAATTGTTTCAATATTTGCATGTAAATACAGTATGTGTCAAAGTAAAGTACTATTGCCATAAAAAAACACAAAATAATAAAACTGCATTGAAAATAACGTAATTGTGATGTGTTTTTGGTATGCAGGGAATAATTGGTTAAGGGACACAGCAGAGTCTAATCTGAGAATGTGTGCAACCATATGACTCATAATTAGCTATTTAGCATCTGCATGGGGACAGRATCCAGAATAGTTGTTATTAAATTGATTTTTAGGGAAATGACAAGGTTGATACAAAGTTATGAAGTTGTCACGTTGCCTCTGTTGGAGATTTGTGAATGATAAACTGGATTTTTGATGAACATCTATATTTTTGTACTTTGGGATCAATTGTAACCATTTAAACAGAAAATCAACAAGTCTTTATTTAGTTTTAGTGTTTGTTTCTATAACTTACTTCCTTGTTTACTGTCATTATATCTGGAGTGGGATTTAACTCTGGGATAATGGTTTTTTTTTTTGTTATGTGTGATTCAGCCCAATTTGCTGAGTCTCCAGAGTCAGGGTGGAGATTTCAGGAAGTGGACCAGATCTGAGTTTTGCTTGGTAACTTTGCATGTCTGTGAATAAATATTCAAGTCTGAGAACTGAATCGATCTCCTGCACATAGTTTATCTCTCATTTTGATCCCAGTTAATGTTTGTTTCACTGATCACCAGCTGGATATCTCCAGCACTATACAGTACCTGCTCTGCTCAGCTCATCACGTCCCACTTCTTATATTAAATAATTAATCCTTAAAATCATCCCTAAATTCTACCCAATCCCTGAAGCAGGACTCAATATGTGAGTTTTTTCCCTGCTGAGACAGGGTTAATAACAGTAGTGACATAGCAAATCAAAGCTGTAGCTAACAGCAAGTGATCAGGACCAACTTAGACCTGAAACACAGCAGGGTTATGTGCTGTTGAGTGCATAAAAGCATCAGTGTCCCCGCATGTTCAGCCCTGTTCACAGAGCTTAACTCCAAAATTTGGTAAGTTGCTGCAGAAAAATAACAAAAAGCTGCAGGAGTAGAGGCTAGGCCAAGTGAAAGTTTTAAAAAGTAGGCCCAAAGTAATGATAGCATTACTAAGTTAAGCACTGACTAGCAATGAAATGAGCAACTGGTGCAAAGTGACTTTATTTGTAAAGTTGTTCTGCAGATGTGCTAAGAATTGAAAAATGTGTTTGATTTATGTGGCTGATAAAAACATCCTCAGGGGATGGTTAAAAAAACCCTTTCATTAAACATTACACTGCTCTACATTCATTTCTTCAGTTGTAAATGTTGTAAAACCCACTAGTTCCATGTTAGCTAAACTTATTTTTCATGATCCTCACTGTTAAAATAATATAATKTTAATGGTTAGCCATTCAGATAGCATCACCATAAAAACCTCTAAAAATCTGTGAAAATTGTGGCAAACACAAAGTTTCTTGAATAAACTGAATTACTACAAGGAACCACAGACTGAAATAAACAAAACAAACAAACAAACAATAAAAAAGGAAAAATAAATCTTTGCTGTATTGTATTTATTAAGTAAACCACAACTTGTGCAGTGGTCTACCATGAAACACTGCTTGATGTAGTYTGATAATCATTAAAATAACTCGTATAAAAACTGTATGGTATTCTGTCTGATTTGTAAGATTGGAAACCCAATCTTTRGTACCAAAACACAATCACCACCTGAACATCCATTCACATAAAACTATTAGAGCCTAATAGGCAACAAATGTAAAGGCAACATRAACTGTTAGTTCATGAACAAATTAAAATGATCAGCCTTTTTTCTCCACATAAGTAGAAAACAATTTGCACCTAGAGAATTTGCATTTCTGGCAAAAACGCTTTGTGAATGCTTAATGCTGAAAGATGTTTGCTGAATAGCTAAAAAAGCTGAAACTAGCCTAAAAATATCTTTAATAAAGTAGCTGAAATTATCGCATGGAAACATAAAGAGCACATTAGCGGAATTAAGCAGTAAGAAGCTGCAATTTTCACAAAAGTTATAATTAGCTGAAAAAAAGCTTAAATGAGCTAAAAAGTAGCTGAAAATGCAGAAATTAGCTGAAAACAACCAAAAGCAACTTAAAGAAGCATACAAAGAAAGAAGAACAAAAACTTGAATTAAGCAGAAGAACAGCAGAAAAGATCAGAATGATTGCTTTAAAAGCAAWRARAGCTAAAATCAGCMAAATATAAGCCAAAAGAAGCTGAAATGCATACAAAGCAGAACCAGAACTAAAGATACATTTTCAAGGATGTTGACGACAGCTCCATTTATATTCAATGAGAAAATAATGGCAGAAAACATTTAATAAAACTAAAAATTGCTAACGAACCATAAATCACAACAGTAATGTCCTGAAGGAGCTGAACATATTGATATAAAWATAGTTGAAATAGAACAAATTGCAGAATAGTATACAGTATATAGATAAGTGCCCTTCTGATTTGAATGAGACATTTTGCTGTGCTAATCTTATGTTTTGTGTCCATTAAACAAACTCATGCAGTAGCTTTCACATTTGTTGTTGTGAGGAGGGAATTATGCAAACACTAATCTGTTTCAGAGACCGTCTGTCAGATGGCTTGTTAATGGTGGCCAGTTACCACAGCCACCTCATTCATCCTCCCCTCCTACCAGAAACTCTCCATACACACACACAGGTAACTTTTCCCTTTCTCTTTGAGCAGTTTATAACACTCTATTCAGCC
>NW_013952602.1:186626-188605 GCF_001266775.1 Austrofundulus limnaeus
TCTTCATCCTATAACCTATCGGCCTCTGGCTCGCAGCTCCTTGTAGCCCTTCTGAACGGCCACCCCGAGCCCCACCCCCCTTCAAAACCATCACAGTGTAAAGCCTGAAGCACTTACAGATAAGCAGCCCCCAGAAATCAAGCAGAGCCAGCGGCAGAGCAGATTGAGAGTCAGGGCTCAGTACCCAGGAGGTGCCTAAAGGCTACAAACAGTACAGATAGCACCATCAGATAGCCTGAGAAGGAAGCCAGACAACATGAAACTTCCTGCCCTTGATGCTAGACTTTCCTTTGCTTGCACGATGCCTCCCCACCTCCCACGCCAATCCCCCCCCAAGCCAACTCCACCTCCATCTCTGCCCTTTCTCTTTCCCACTGAAGCCCTCCCTTCTTCTTTCAGATAAAGAGAAGGCCTCGCTTCCTGCCGACTCAAACTGACAGCTCAAGCCAAAGGGCTGCACCAGCTTTTTTTTTGTAGGTCTTGTTTGTTTTCATCCATCTGTGAGTATGCACCCGTTGGGGAATAGGAATGTGACATGTTCTATTAAAACAGCCTAACAAATGATTGCACAGAGATCAACGTCTTTTGAAGTTTGCTTTATTCYGAGTTTTAACTGCAGTCTTCTGAGGCAGATTAGGGATGACAAACCATTTATAGTTGTTTTGTTTGTTTAGATGATTGCTTCCAAATGCAATAAGAGCTGCCATATGTCACTCATAAGCAAAGGTGGCACACGTTAAATAATCTACTTCTTATGAGTATTTTTTCTAAGCAAAGGACACAAAGGACAACCGCTGTCTGTATTACCCTGAGATTAGACACATCATAAAAATTATAGGTGGTGAAAAGGACAAAGTTAGACTATGAGAACACAATGAGGTAAGACAACAAAGGCTTTGAATGGATAAAAATAGGCCTGAAGTGACAATTTGTGAGCTAGTAAATGTTCAAGAAGATTGGGACCGATGTTTTCCAAGACGTCACCTAATTTTCCTCTCTTCCATTTACTTTGAACCACTTGGTGCTTTTTGATAAGAAAACCTGTCTCATGCACCAACACACTTCATATCTACAGAGACAGCTCTTACAAACTGCGACAATTAATTTTAGGATCTACCTGAAGATATACTGCAAATGAATATGCATTTCCGCAGTTATGGAAAACTGTATTTACATTATTGTGTGCAAAAGGAYCCCCAACTGACAGTTAGTGCAAGAAGATATAAAGCTCTGACAGCCAAATTGCACCACTGGCGAACAGCGCTGATCGATGCCAATAAAACGAGGCACTTTTCGCCAAGGTAGCGCAGGACACCTTCCCGCAATTTAATCAGTCAGTCAGCCAGAATTAATGGCCCTAATATCATGATTTCTCCATTACTCTATTTAACATAATTAAAATGTTGAGCGGTAAGGCCATAAAGCAGGTCGTTGGAGATTGTAATTCTGCCGTAAAGCCATGAAGCATGAAAATGTCACTTACCGAGTAGCCGTGGCCTGACAGAGAGTGAGTGGAGCTCTGTAGGGAGAGAGAGGAGAACAGGAATGACCTTTAAAGGAGCGTTTTACTCGCTCACACAGACATGATGAAGCAACATCGCTTTAATATCAATATTCACGTTAACCTTTTACACGCCCTGCCGTGTGCCCCACACCTGCACTCATCACTCTCTTCAGTCCAGCCTGCACGAAAGGCTCCAGTCAATCATGTTGTGTTGGGGACTGAAAATAAGTTGTTTTGCAAATATGCTGGAAATTATTTTACRTTAAAATCCTAAAAAAAATAATCTGCTTGTTGATAACAGCATGACATTTTTTTCAGAATTGTAGTCATTCTGAATTTTTGGTACAGTGTCACAGAAGCAAAGCGAAATTCACTATAATTAGCATACATTGGGAATTGTCCTACACAATTTATCCTATCTGTCTGTCTGTCTGTCTGTCTGTCTGTCTGTCTGTCTGTCTGTCTGTCTGTCTGT
>NW_013952602.1:189502-191835 GCF_001266775.1 Austrofundulus limnaeus
CCATCCATCCATCCATCCATCCATCCATCCATCCATCCATCCATCCATCCATCCATCCATCCTATCCTTCTAACATTTTGATGCATTCCTATTGTATTCAGCATATATTTTCATGCATTTATGGAAGTGTTTTGGCACATCAAAGTCCTCCTGCATTTTCTAATGCAGTTCCTCAAATGCTGAACAAAGCAGGACTGGGACAGAAAAAGGCTGGGTTTTGTTCTGTTCTCTAGGTCTATGAGTCAGAGCACAGCACGAATACCAATCTCCAAATCCCTCCCTCCACTTCCACTTTTCACTGCTTTTATTCCTCTGTCTAGATTGGCAATTTCTTCCCCCTGGTCTCTGGAGGGGACTTTTCTGCTAGACCAATTTCATCCATAGGTCCACCTTCAATCCGAAACGACCTCCCCCACACCTTCACTGGTACTGCCTCCCTTGTTCCGCGCTCTCCAAATGCCCATGAGCCATTCACCCACACCTGCTCAAGGCATCAGCCCTCATCAACGCCTGTGTGCCCTTCTGATTTGCAGGACGGCTCCTGCGGTGCCGATTATGGAGAAGTCCTGCAGTGAACCGGAAAGCAGGCTCTGTGGGAATCAAAAGGCTATTCCCACTTTCCCCAACCTCTCCCCACACCACACTGCCACCGCCAGAGAGGAGACCGGAGGACAGGACAGGAAACACTGCACAGAAGGCAAAAATCTGGGAGTACAAAAGGGCCTAAAGTGTGCTCAAGGGAGACTGTGGTTTTGCATGTGTGTGTGGATGGTGTGAGTTGTATTTTAATGTTCATGCATGTGTTTGTGTGACAGCATATGTGCATTGGTGGAGGGTGGCCAAGGCCATTTGGAATTAGTCTTACTATGTAGAGTTCATTCAACTTGGAGCATTCTGAGTAGAAAGAGAGGCTTATTTAAATGATAATGAGGGACAATCCATTGGATTTACTGCTGGTGAAGGAGGGAAAAAAAGGGGAGGGGAAGGGGGATCCATTAAAACGCCAGCGGTTCATAAGCCATAGGGTCGGCATACAGCTAAACACTCTCTCTTAAAAGCCATTATACATGGCTCTCAATGGATTTCTGCAGCGCTTAGGACTTCAAAAGGATTTAAGAACCCGCCCCAGAGAGGGAGTGTGGGGGGATGGTGGCGGACAAGTGTGTGTATGTGTGTGGTGGCTATGGTGGTTGATGGCGAGAGGGATGGGGCGGATGCTGGCAGCATTTAAGGGTTAACTAAACAGCCCCAGAGAAGAGAAATGTTGCTAAATCCACCCCCTAATCCTCTCCCCATTTTCATGCCCCCTCCTCCACTCTCCTAACAAAAAAAAAGAAAGAAAGAAAGAAAGAAAAGAAAACCATGGCAATAAGAGGGGAGTGTCCAGTCTTCTCCTAACCCAGACAAGTAGTTTCAGCTGCTGCTGGAAAGCAAAGAGAGAGGCCAAATCGAGCTTTTATGACCAAGATGAGGGAAGGGATGTAMGCATGCTTTCCTTGTGTGTCAGAGCGACAAGATAGGTGGGTGGGTTTGTGTTCATGAGGGGCGGCTATTGGTGAGGGAGTCGGAGCCCCGGCAGCACCGTAAGTACCACCCTCTTTCTCTGCAGGACACAGATGCAATGGAACCCACCCCCTTCACCACCTCACATTTCCCTAATCCCTGTGTGGCTTAGTGACGGTGCCCTGCTGCTCCGCAGGCACAATTACCTAGTCAAAATAAGCAGATAAAGACCCAGCCATGGCAATGAACAAACAACATCCCCTGCAATTTTTTTTACCCCCTGCTTCCAAATTGATGCATGACTGTTTTTACAGGCAGGCAGGCGGGCGCGTCCACATGTAGCATTTGTCTCTATTTCCTTTGGCGGTAAGACAAGAGAAATCCATTTTACTCGTTGCCGTTGCAGCATCATTAGTTGAGAGCTCTTAAAGCTGGGGAGCCACTTTGATATGGTGGAGCACATTTTATGAAAATTAGCAGTACTCTCAGTGTGGCGGTGGAGATTTCATTCAGCTGAAAAAAAAAAAGAGACATATACAAGAGGTGGTGACAAAGTGTTGTTGAAGAACGCTGCCGTGTGTCATGGTCAGACCATCACTAAGTGGAATACAGTCAGCAAAAAGAAAGTAGAAGCACATTTAGAAAAATAAAGAGAGAGAGAGAGAGAGAAAAGTGAAAAACAAGCAGAGGGAGAGAGATGGGTAGATATAGATGCTGTGGCTACAACAATCAGAGTCTGTGCACCATTTATTTGGCAGCAGATTAGAGAGACAGGCCACATCTAACACTGTCAGTGATTACAACATGCAATTTTCAACAACCCACCCCCC
>NW_013952602.1:191945-194332 GCF_001266775.1 Austrofundulus limnaeus
CACACATACACTACCATCACCGCAACCACCAATGCTTCCACCATCCCTTTTATTAACTCCCCCTCCTTCTTAGTGCTTGTCGTATATCCCTGTCAGAGCTGTCAACAAGCGTTGGTCTTTTATCTGACAAGCCTGCCTCTTCCTTCTGACTTTTTCATTCAAAGACAGCCTTTTATACAAATTTGAGCGAAGTAGTACAACCAAAAGAGGGGGCACAGGGTAAAAAGGAGATGAGCTGTTTAGCTAGAAGATGTAAATGAAACAAGTTTTTTTTATTGTTAAAATGTATTTTCTTTCCATAGTTTTACCTCTGCTGGATAAGAAATCTGCATATTTTCTTCTTTATTCCCTCTCACTTTCCTCGTGCTTTTGTTAGCTAAATGAACAATCAGATTGAATTTAGTTAGATTCAGGAGGCCTGTCTGACAGGCATTAGTTACAAGGCATATTTTTACATYCATTTAAAATGAGACGCCTGGGATTTTGCATAAATTCTCATTACTTTCCCTGTTTCTAAATTGCATTATTTTATCCTTTATGCTGAAGCAACGCCTGGCTTCCATTTTGATTTGCCACCTACTCATCTAACTAAATGGGCTGGCATATGGATGCTGGAGAAGAGATAATTGGAACAATTTCTGTAACTTGCTCCGTTCTGAGGTTGGCAAGGTCAGCCAACACCTGGCTGAACGGAGTTAGGTCTACATGCTATTGCCAGGCCAACTAGTTGATATTGGGCAATTATTCCAATCATTTCCTGTCTGCACACTCTTCACCAAYGACTCTTATTCTCAATGCAGAGGATCTTTATGAGGCAAAGTYAAAGAGCAGCAGGAGATACCCCACAGCAGCTGTCCTCTGATCTCAGCCTCAGCCTCATCTGTCCACCCTGTGAAATCCACCTCAGGGGCTCCTTGTCTGAATCTGTGAAAACTGAAACCCTGGCTCTCTGTAGGAGGTCTTTGTGAAGGGGAAAAGACTTAWCCAGTGACTCACCTCACTGAGACGCTCCTTAGAGTTGCTCCTGTGCGGTCGACCGAGTTCCTGCAACGTGTCGTCTATGCTGACTTTGACCGGACAGAGTGCCAAGGGTTTGATCTGCAGGGCAAACAAGCCACGAGTTCATTTTTATACCATGTATTTATCTGAATTACCAAACTATCATGTTGAGATCCACAACTGGAGAAAAGATTTGCAAAGTTTATTCTTACAAACTGTATGCATTGTAAATTACTACAGAGTGTATTTTTTTTTGCTTAAAAACGTATTTAGAAATGTTTTATGCAGAAACAAAACAAAGGCCTAACATTCCATAAAGAAATTAATATTGCCACTGAAACTAATGCCAGAGTTGTTTAATAGGATTGTCTTATAGATCATATGAGTTGTAGTCATTTTAGTCAAGACTGGAAAAAAAACTTTATGCGCCAAGATGTCAGGCTCACTGTATGTTTTGTGAATGGCTTTTTAGCTTCTAACATTAAATTTTAAATCATACGTAAAGCTGCATTATAACCATTTTTATGTTGGCTAATATTGATAATTGGCAGCCATATTGAATTGGATTGGCTTGAATTGTTAATCTGTTATAGATGTATACATCAAACAATTACTTTCTGAGAGTTTTGTTCAAATACAACAGGTGGTTCATGAGATGTTTTGCTAACTAACTAGGATGCTCCAAAAGTTAATGCCTAAATTTTAGGAAAAGTTACTATTTAGTGGGTAACTTTTAGAGTGTGTGTTAAAAGGTAAAAGAATGAGTGAGTGTTACACTAAATGTTAGCACAATATCTGTAAAATTGTTTGAATTGTAGCCATTTGCGTAGCTCATGAGATATTTTGTTAACATACAGACTTGACTCTAATAGTTTATGGTGAAATCTGTTAAAAATGCAAATGTGTTGGGGATCACTGTCAGTTATTATCACACCAAATTTCACATGGATATCTGTAAAACTGACTAAATGATGCATTCATTTTTGTCTATTTAAAGGCACAGTGYGTAGGATTTGTTGTTTTCAACGACATCCAGTGGTTGAGAGCTGTGTGAAGCTGACACCCCACCCACACAAAAAATAAAAACTAGTAAGCGGATTGGTTAGTGCTTCGTTTGTGCAGGTTTGTGCAGTTAAAATCAGCGTTTGTGCTGTTATAGTTTTTGAGATATTAAGCATTATGTCTTCAGGTCATTAAGACGTTATAATCCCCCCCAGCAAGCTCAAAAATTAACCAAAGTAGTCTACATTATTAGTGCTTCGTTTGTGCATGTTTGTGCAGTTCAAATTAGCGTTTGTGCTGTTATAGTTTTTGAGATATTAAGCATTATGTCTTCAGCTCATTATGACGTCACCATCCCCCCAGCAACCTCAGACATTAACCGAAAC
>NW_013952602.1:196261-203351 GCF_001266775.1 Austrofundulus limnaeus
TGTCCTTGTATGCAGCAGTCTAGGGTCTCAGTTGAGAGGATCTCAGCAGCTCTGTGGCTGCACTTCTCCCTCATTTTGCTTCCACTGTGCCAGATATATATTTGACAGAACTTTGTTTTTATTGATAAAAAAGGACTTCAAAAAGCTTTACTCCCAAATAAATAAATGTGCAAAAAAAGTACTCAGTAAATCAAAGTCTATACTCATTTTGCTATTTTAAAAACTGTGATACAATATAACATTTACTTTGGTATTTATGCATCATAATACAGCAAAACAAAAACTTCAACGACTTCAAATAAGCCACAGTCTTCCTCTTTTTCATCTGATAGCAAACACAACGTTATTAGAATTTTTCCAAGTTCAGTTTGTACTTTGGATAAATGCAAATTAGAACTGACTGTAGAACACCTGGAGCCCAAACCTCCAAATTCACTTCAGTAGCACAAAACAAAAAAAGTAAAATAGGGTATATTGTTGCAAGAGCAATCAAAAATGTGGAAAAACTGTGAGGAGATGTCATCGATCAAGACTTMTTTTATAGTGAAATGTTTTACACAGGAAATGATTACTCTTCCTTTAAAATTCATCATGGCACTGAGATCACATATGCTTATATTTGTGTTGTCCAATGATGGCTCTATCCAAGTGGTTCCAAAAAGTTTCAGCGTTTGACCCACAAAAAAAAAAAAAAAAAAAAAAAAAAAAATTGCAGGGACTCACAACTCAGCTATTGCTGGTTAAAGTGTGCAAACATTGATAAAAACACAAAGGGACTCATCAACCAATCATACTATTTTTGTATACAAAAGACTAAAGTTTGTATGGTATTTGCAGTCATTTTTTGGATCTTCTTAAGACCTCTAAATTAGTGTTTTCAATCTAAATGGGGTTGCAACCCCAACTTTGGGAAACACTAATCTAGCTCCTTTACACCAGTTACATGTAGAATAGGCTTCAGTGAATGTATGAATAAATGTTTTTTCTGCATTGTATTATAAATTCAGTGTGCCCTGTGACCCACATCAGTGATAAGCCTGATGCCAACATGGATGGTTTGTTTTTATTGCAGCCGATCAAGTCCCACAGTTGGCATGCATCCAGATTTCCAACCAGATGGGAGGCTGGCAAACTCAGCAAGGAGGACTCAGATCTGGCACAGGAGTAGCCAATCAAATCAGCCTGTGCTGCTTCTCCACCTTGGAGTACAGCAGCGATGGCCGCGGGGTGTAATCCATTTGACTAGCAGTGTGCATGTAGTAGCTCCCCTGGTGGCAAATGTGGTGTCTGGCCCTGGTCTCCTGATCTCCACTGTAATTTAAGCAGATCACTGCTACAATTAACCTTTCTCTGTAAATATCAATTATGGCCCCCGGCTGGGTTAGAATTAAAAGGGTCATCAGCTAATCTGACAGGTCCTGTACGCTACCACCTGGCTGGGAAAGAGGGGAGGAGGCAGGGCGGCAAAGAGAGAGAGAGTGTTTGTCTACCCCTATGCCCAGCAGCTTACATGCCAAGTAGACACAACTCCCTTTTAATTACTCTGCTGCTGCCAGGGCTAGCATGCTGATTGGCTAAGGGCATCAGAAGTGAACTGGGGTCAGTGGAAACAGCATAAGGGTTGGGTGGGGTAAGGGTAGTAAAAAGAACTTGGTGGGGAGGGGGAGGGGGCGCTACTACCTAGCAATCAGGGTGTAGCGATGGAAAGAAGAGAGACTTGGCAGGTGGGCCTAATCAGGTTTGACTTCCACATCTACCCGCTTCTCCTTCTGCCTCTCACAGTTTCTCTAGACTAGCTGTCAGCCTAATCACKCCCTGAATCTGAAAATAGAAGGTGGCCCTTTTGATTTCCTCCTCACAAGGAAAACACAAAAAGAGCAATCCTCCTTGGCAGGGAGGCAGGCAGSCAGGCAGGCTGGCAAGCACGGCAGCAAAGCAGAGCTTCGAGGTACAGTCGGTGTCACATCGGTGTCAAGTGCTGCTGTTGATTACTTTGTTTATCCAGCATCAGTATTGCTGACAAATTCCTGAAGGCATCCAAAGTGTTTCCATCTCCTCCGGGGCCTGAGGGCTACATTACCCAGTCTGCAATCAATCTGGCAATTGATCAGAGCACAGCTTCTAATTAGGCATCTAGGTTAATGATGCAGAGTGCGAGGACCATTCCCTGAGCTGCAGTTCAATGGGACAGAATAGCAATTGATCTAGGCAAGAATTCACCAACTCTGACAAGCGATTGGCAGCCCTGACTGCCTGTGATTATGTAGAGACTAACTTCCTGTCTAAGGAGGTGCCTAATTGGCCCTAAGCTCCCAGCTGTACCTCTTTAATGTGCTTGGTTTTTTCTTCTTCTTTTTTTCATATATTTGACTCAATAATGTTTAACAAACAAGTTTTTGGGYTTTAGGGTGGGTCAAACATTCAGTTTGGAAAACGGACTTTGGGTTAAATCAAAATTCCTATCTACTGAATGCTACTTTCTTATAAGGAGCACTGAGCAGGCTAGAAGAACAGGAGTTGTGCTGTTTTTATTCTCCTGCATTGTGTGTGTTTGTGTGGACAAGATTAGTTGGATATCTGGACCATGCACAAGTTGGAAAAGTTAACCTGGTTAAAGCCGTGAATGTGAGTAATTTATGTGTTTGTGGAGGGTGCAAAGATAGACTATAACTTAGGTTTACATTTAGATGTGAAATTACAACATTAAAATATGCACTCGCAGAGCTAAGTAAAGGCTTGTGTTTTACATGAATAATGTACTGGAAATTAGCTCTATTAGTCTTGGTATTGAACATGTCTGCAGTCTGTCTCTGGAGGCTGCTGCTTTGTGCTCTTTAATTATCTTCAAAGGACCCTCCAGCATCTTAATTTCCCCTTAGTTGAGTAATGCTGGCTGAGGTCCTCTCATTTGTACTAGTCTATCCCTGGGTTAAATCACAGAGACCCCCTGTGCAGGAATGGCTTGTCGAGGAACAGATAGACAGCAGTGGCTCAGAACACGCTAGGCTCGGCTAAGTTTCCTTTTCCTTCTATGCTTCCTCGCTGCCCTCATGGTGTCAATCAATCTGCAGTTTGTCAGCAGGGAGCTGTCTGGAGGCTGGCGGGTGATGCTTTGTTGTCCGGCTCTTTTGATCCWCCTTCCTTCTTCACTTTGCAGGGGGTGCAGGAGGGGCATCAAAAGCCTGTGTGGTCTCCCCACTTTCTTCCTCCTTGGATCAGAGAGTGTGTTAGTTCTGACCTCACTTCTCCCCTCTCTGCTCCAGCTTCTCTCACTCTGCCTCGACTCTCCCTAGCCTGCCATCACCTGTCATTAGCACTGAGGAAAGCTGTGCCTCAGTCCTGTCCCAGTGTCAATCCTCATTACTCTCGATCTTGGACCTTAACCTCCACCTGCCCCTACCTGTCTAGCTCTCTTGATGCTCTTCTGCTTCACACTATGATGCTCTCCTCTGGACTTCCCCGGCACAAGACAAGAAAAAGGCAATACAGGAAATGCTGAAGATGACAGATACAGATCATTTTTCTAATTTGTTCTGAAAAGTGCCTTGCGCAAAGGACCCTCACCTCTATTAACCCAGCGACAAGCTGCTGCTGCTGCTCAGGGAGGCGGCAGTGGGTCTCGTGTATGTATGTGTGCGCTTATGTGTGTGAGAGGACGGCCCAGTGGTGTGGCAGGCGGAGGCGCGTTGGTGCTCAGTGCTGGGCYGCGGCACCAGCTCAATCTATTGGCTCATTATCCCCCACGCCCAAGCTGGGGCACAGACAAGTGCACTTTAGGGCCACAGGCCAAATTGATTCATCTGCCTTCAATTTCTTCAGGCTCAGAAGTGGCAGCTGCTCAGAGGCCAGGGGAAGGAGCTATAAGACGTTGAGAAACAGAGACAGCAGAACCAGAGACTTGGTGGTGAAGTGTTAAAGAAAAGATGCATTAGGAGGTAAAGATGTTCCTGGCTTTTTTTTTCTTTCTGGTGACATATTCCTTCTCTCTCTTTTTCACTTAGTCTCTCTCATTTAACAGCACAAACAACACATCTTTCCCTCGAAATCGCTTTGAAGATATGCACTTACTCCTCCACCAATATCCAAGTTGGAAATTAGCCCAAGGACAAGAATTACACAAGGGAGAACAAATGAATTGATTTGGTTATTTTGACAAGTTCCAGTAGATTGATTATGTCTTTTAACGAGACATTTTTACAGAGTTTGATTTATGACAAACTACTATAAAAAGAAATATAAATATTGTACAGAGCCTATCTTTTCTTATCTGATCTCTGAAGTAAACTGTATCATATTTGCAAGGCTTACAGATTTAGTAAATYAAAGCAACATAGTGTTTCTATTTCAACAGCATCAAGAACGAGCAAGTTAAAAGCAACAATGCGGACAAAGACAATTTGGTGTAAACAAATTAGAGGGTGTAACCTACAAGCTATTTGGCATTTGTCACAAAACTGTGAAATAGAACGCTGCAGTGTGTAAAACCAAAGGGGTGGCTACCACCACTGGCCGGCATTGTAACAAAGAAGTCAACCTGAAAGCGACGGCCTGATTCCCAGCCAACAGGGACCTCAGGAGACCGAAAGTCCCACAGGACCCCATCCAGAACAGATGAACTGGCGAGGAGGAGCACTCCCTGTGGGCCTCGGGTCTGCAATCACTCTCACCATATGCCTCCAAGGGAAATGAGGGAACAAGGGGGGAAGGGGAGGTGCACCTGCTCCCAAACACAAAACCGTCCCTCAGCACTGGTCCCGGGGGTTCACCAACAACTGCAACCAACACACACCTCACCTGTCAGCCCAAACCATAGGAACAGTATCTGTCCTGCACTGATAAGCACGAGACCTTAGAGCAGAACCTCCTGCACCCCCGCCCCTCTCCAACCTCCTACTGCAAGGCAACCACTTCTCAAAGCTACCAACAACAATTAGGCCAGTGATGTCTTCATGCTAATATTGTTATTGGAAGGAAAGCGGGGGCTGTGTTCTGCATTCTGTTCCTTATTTCTGAAACCATTATTATGCAGATCTACGTAAACCCTTGTTTCTGTTTCAGCAACATTTAACTTTGATTTATGTGGACATTATTAGAATTGAAAGCAGCTTATAAAATATTTATGTGATCTTAAAAAACATTCTGTTAGATTTAGAGTTTGTATTTATTCTTATTTTCAACTTGAATCATTATATGCTAATCAAAGTGAACTTTGACCAACAAATAATCACAAAAAAAACTGTGCAAAGTCTGAGTAAAACTCATTTTGTCCTTAGTACAGGCTGCTAGAAATGTCATAGTTGCACTTTGTTGTTTGCAAAAGCTTTTAGTGTGTGACAGAGACAATGATTTATTTATTCATTTTCCAGTATGTGTGCCAATCCTCTAAAATTGTTAATTATCTCATCGGATCTCTCAGTCACAGTGAGTATGTTCAAGGTAATGTACCTAAAATGTTTAAAACTGCTGTTGTCCAACCATTATTAAAAAAACCCAGCCTAGATTGTAATAATCCAAATAATTTTAGGCCAATTTCCAAATTACCTTTTGTTGCTAAAATTTTAGAGAAAGTGGTTTCCTGTCAGGTTTTAACTCATCTTAACAAAAATTCGATTTTTGAAAAGTTTCAGTCAGGCTTTCGTAAATATCACAGTACAGAAATGGCATTATTAAAGTAGTGAATGATGTCAGGATGAACTCAGATGCTGGCTTTTGTACTGTCCTGATGCTGCTGGACCTTTCTGCTGCATTTGACACAGTCGATCATGATATTCTTTTAACTCGACTAGAACTTTGGTTAGGCTTTAGAGATACTGCTCTGGGCTGGTTTAAATCATATTTACAGGACAGATCTTTCTTTGTAACATCTGGCAGCAATTCCTCCAGCTCAGCTACACTTACTGTGGTGTCCCCAAGGGTCAATTCTTGGGCCTTTATTATTTTCTATTTATATGCTACCACTTGGTCAGATTATTCATAAATTTAAAATCTCTTAATTTTTATGCAGACGATTCCCAGATTTATTTGGCTATTAACCCATCTAACCTCTCTACTTTCAATAAACTTACTTTTTGTCTTGCTGACATCAAAACCTGGATGTCTGACAACTATCTTTTACTTAATAATGATAAAACAGARGTGATAGTGTTTGGGCCAAAGACCAAAAGGGATCTTGTAATTCAGTCTCTTTATAATATTGGTTTTAACTGCACTCATGAAGCCAGGRATTTGGGGTGACCTTTGACTCTGATCTTAGTTTTTCTAAACATTTTAAGAACATAACAAAAACAGYCCTTTTCCAAATTAAGAACATTGCTAAAATCAGAGATTTTATTTCTTTCACTGATGCAGGAACTCTAATTCATGCTTTTGTTTCCTGCCATCTTGATTATTGTAATTCTTTGTTTTCTGGTCTGCCTCAAAGTTCTCTCAATCGTCTTCAATTAATACAAAACACTGCAGCTAGAGTTCTTACACGATCCCATAAATGTCAGCACATGACTCCTGTTCTGTCCTTTTTACATTGGCTCCTAGTGGCTTTTAGAATTGATTTTAAAATTTTATTGTTTGTTTTTAAATCTTTGAATGGTCTGGCACCGTCTTATCTTTCTGAGCCTCTTAACCCATATATAGCGTCTCGTCACTTCAGATCAGTTAATCAGTTACTACTTTCCATTCCCAGAGCTCGACTGGTGACAGAAGGAGAGAGGGTTTTTATGGTCAGGGCTCCCATTTTGTGGAATGCAATTCCACTAAATATTAGACAGGCTACCTCATTGTTTTCTTTTAAATCTTTACTTAAGGCTTACTTTTTAATAAGGCTTTTAATATTTGACAATGTTTTTTGTTTGTTTTTTGTTTTATTGTATTTGATTTGGTATATTTTGTTTCATGTTGTCTTTGATGTTTAAAGGAGACCAATTATGGGTCCTAGAAATTTTTATGGTATATCTGTGGGCTATCCAGACCATGTTCATTCAATTTAATGCACAAAATAATTCTCAGATAATAAAAATTCCCATTTTCTAGTTCTGCCTGCTCTGACTTCTGTTCAGAAGAGCTGTTTATGTTAATGAGCTCTGTTGGTAACGCC
>NW_013952602.1:203372-204805 GCF_001266775.1 Austrofundulus limnaeus
AGTTCTCTCAATCGTCTTCAATTAATACAAAACACTGCAACTAGAGTTCTTACACGATCCCATAAATGTCAGCACATCACTCCGGTTCTGTCCTTTTTACATTGGCTCCCAGTGGTTTTTGGAATTGATTTTCGAATTGTATTGTTTGTTTTTAAATCTTTGAATGGTCTGGCACCGTCTTATCTTTCTGAGCTTCTTAACCCATATATACCGTCTCGTCACTTCAGATCAGTTAATCAATTATTACTTCCCATTCCCAGAGCTCGACTGGTGACAGAAGGAGAGAGGGCTTTTATGGCCAGGGCTCCCAGTTTGTGGAATGCAATTCCACTAAATATTAGATAGGCTACCTCATTGTTTTCTTTTAAATCTTTACTTAAGACTTATTTTTAATAAGGCTTTTAATATTTGATCATGTTTTTTTTTGTTTGTTTTTTGTTTTTTGTATTTGATTTGGTATATTTTGTTTCATGTTGTCTTTGATGTTTAAAGGAGACCAATTATGGGTCCTAGAAATTTTATGGTATGTCTGTGGGCTATCCAGACCATGTTAATTTAATTTAATGCACAAAATAATTCTCAGATAATAAAATTTCCCATTTTCTAGTTCTGCCTGCTCTGACTTCTGTTCAGAAGAGCTGTTTATGTTAATGAGCTCTGTTGGTAACGCCCTCCAAAAATCTGTTGACATTAACTCTGCCCTCCAAAGCCAGCGTTTACGTTAGCATGGCTAATAATAGCAGAAGCTCCATTGTTCAACCATATGAGACCCTGAGTCAGACCCAGAGGCAGAGTCGGTCGCAGCTTCTTTCTTTTTTTCTCTCCCTCCTCTGCTCTGCGCTCACTCTGCATGCAGTTACCAGGGCAGGGAGCAGCAGCGGTCAAAATACCTCAGAAACTTGAACAAATAGGCTTTAACAAGGCTTTAATAAGCTAATCAATAGAGGTACGAGAAAACGTGTTCATAACGAATGAAAATAAATAAAGAAATAAGTTGTGTCCATGCTGGTTTTGAACCCTGATCTCCCACTCTCTGGTCCAACACTACCCACTGCCCTATTGGAGGCTTGTTGTGAAATGAGCTGCACATTGCACAACAACACGGTGACGGCTTTTTATACTGAGGAGGAGGAGTCTCACATGGGGGTTGCTAGGTAAGGGGCTGAACGCAGGTTCCGGTGGGTTGTCGTACGGCTTGTGACACCACAAAATAACGGAAGTATAAAACTTGTCGTTAACATAAATTAAAAATACATTTACTTAAAGTAAATATGCCCTTGGGTGCATTTTTTTTGGCTCTGGGACTGTTTTTTAAATAAGTACATACACAAAGTTGAGTAAAAAAAACTTTAAAAAGTGAATTTTGCATAATAGGTCCCCTTTAACTTATTTTTTAATGTAAAGCACTTTATATCATTTGTTTAGAAAGGTGC
>NW_013952602.1:204825-207003 GCF_001266775.1 Austrofundulus limnaeus
ATATTAAGCAGATTGTCAACCAGTAGACAGCTGCAGCAGAAAATAAGTGTTTTTGCAAAACACATTTTTATAATTCATTTGAACTCCTGTTTGTGTCCAATTATACAACATTAGTTTTACCSTTTGTCTGGGAATATATCACTGATGTTACCAATAAAAATAGTAATAACYGCAGGTGTAGGATGAACTCAGCTTAATGATAGTAGTTCAACATTTGGGTTAAAATAAGTGAGTTAACCCAACAGTTTTTACAAACKTTTCAGTTTGAGTTTTWACGCCATCCTTCAAAATCTAAAAGTAAGAGCCWAACCTGACCTGAGTTAAATGTTGTGAATAGTGTAACTTTAGGCATGCTGCATCCATCTCGTCTATCTCAGTTTCTGCAACAGTTTCATGCAGCCACAACCCTTWAATAGACAGCTATAAGGCCTGGCGTAAACACTCTTATCAGCAGATAGCAGTCTGTGAGAGGGACTGATCAGCGGTGCAGACAGATGTCGAAATGATGGAATGTCCACAAACACAGATTTTCACAACTTGAACCCACAAATTGCCTTAACATCAAAGAAACCCCTGCTGACTGGGAAGGATGAGCACATAAATATGCAGGTCAAAGTGCAACGCAAAGAAACCACATAAACTGCAAAATAAAGTGTACCTTACTTCACAGTTCTAGCTTTTAGCCAATAGTATTAGTCCAATAACTGTTTTAAATGTTTTAAACTCCCTGTGTGTTTGAATGACTTGCTCCTGAATAGCTCTTTGATTCTGGTGAGGTTTCATCACTTGGAGCGATGTACCACCAATCCGTGCATAAAAAGGACCATTCTGCTCAACTGCTCTGACACCACTGATTATTTTTTAACACTTGAAAATGATCTTATTAGCAATTGGAAAAAAAATATCGCAATTCTGGATGTGCAACATTCACACTCTTTTCTCAGTCTGCACTTGATAACTTTGTCACCCTCACACGTACTTTAAAAATGTTTAATTTCCTCTAATGTAATCTGAAATAATTATCAGCTGAAGCCAACATAAGTGCTGCAAAAAGGCTCCTTTTAACAAGTCCACCACACCATTCCTTGTCTCTCTCTCACACACACAGACCTGAAACTAGCTATCTTTCACCACAACATAATTTAAACACTGAAGATGAGATTGTGGGACATAGGAAATGAGCAAGTGATTAAAAAATGTAAGTTGATGAACAGTCTAACTTTAAACTGTGCTCAGGTAACGTAGCAGCTCTTTAATGAATGTCTCAGGGTTCTTAAGCAGCATGCTTTTATTTTGGAGTAAACAAGTAAGGATAATATAATTCAGCACCATTACAACGGATATTTTCACAGACCATGAAGAATAGAAAAAAAAATGATTTCTTTCTTCCTTGAATCATCTACATTTATACAAGCTGACAAAATAAATCAAACTTTCAYGACAGAAAACTAAACATGCGTTTCTTAAAAAGTTTTATTTCATCCAGTTTAGTTTGATAACCTTTCTCATGGTGTAAAATATACTGTGAATGTATTTTTTGATTAACATCAAGTTCCACTTTAATTAGCAACAAAATTACCAATCTAACCTTTATAAATTGTTTATTCYAGGTCCTGTGATTTTCTATGTTGGCAATAAATGCTCTTGTTTAGAGTTATATTTCTTAAGGTCATGTGGCCAAGAAACCATGAAACAGTGCCAGAGAGTGATGTTATTAATGTGGTCTTGTTAGAAACATTCAGCGACAAACAGGATATGAAATAATTAACACCTCAACTAACAGATACTGTGCAGTTTAAAATACTTCCACATAAATGAGGTTTTGACTGATATAGGTTTGTATGTTTTCTCTAACGCAAACACACATTTTAATGAGTTAAACACAAACACAGAGCTGTAGGGCTGCTACTAAAAATAAGCTGTAAAAATATGAAAAGTGCAAAAGCAAACGCTGACATGTAGCTATTTGTAGGGAGGATAAACATGATTAAATCTTMTTTTACTAAAGTATCTGAGTAGCCAACATAATAAATGAAGTATCACAGATGAGTATATTTAAAAGTAGACTTTGTCATGTGAAAACTTTTAGCATCATAAAGTCAATTGGTGTAAACAAGAAAATATTTTTTTTCAAAATAAAATAGCTTTAAGCTTAATATTTGGGAAATTCCTCTAGTT
>NW_013952602.1:208667-212362 GCF_001266775.1 Austrofundulus limnaeus
ACACACACACACACACACACACACACACACACATTCATATACATAAATAGTCAACCAGTCAATATGAACAGTAAAAAAAAAGGACAAAAAAAAAAACAATGATGTGGTCTTTCTGTCTTACATTTCTTTCTGTTTTTTCTTCTTCCCAGTTTTGTCTTTTTTTTGATTAGAAGCAATTTATGAGTGGTAATCCATCAGACTGTTGTCATATCGGCCGCTGTAGGAATTAATTTGTCATTACCGMAAATGAAGATTTATACTTTCTGACAAAAGCATAAATTGCCAAAAGTTAATGCAAAAAACATACTGTTAATTCTTCTGGAATGAAAAAAATATATAATCCTTAGCAAAAATACAGAAAGGTCAAAAGGGGCCAGAGTGCCCTCTGAGCAGGAAAATGTAGACTGAATTTAGTGTAGAGGTGCAGTTTAGTGTCTGGAAGGATTTGTTTTCTGTTTTGCGTGTAAATGTCAAATACAGGAGAGGTGAAAAAAGGAGTTTTGGAACTATCAGGAGGAGAGAAAAGAGAAGAACAAACTACGCAGGAGGCCTCCGCCCTGTCGTTTTGCTGTTTGGCTGTGACGTCTGCCTCTTTGCTGTCAGTCCCATCACTCCTGATAGGACCTGGAGAGGAAGGTTGCAGGGTAAGCTTGAAGGGGAAAGGGATGAGCAGAGCAGATAAGATGAGAGGATTCCAAAGGTTTTGGAACGATATGGAAATCAGGTCTTGAAGAAGGAAAAAAAAAATGATGAAGAGCAGATGGAAGCAGCCCCAGACATGACAGCATCCAGCCTTGAGAGCACAGATCTACGACTTCTGCAATTACATGGCTGCATTTGCATCTATATGATCCCTCAAAACGCTGACATATGCTGGGGTTTGGGTCTTATGAATCCTCACAGTAATGTGTGTATTTTTGTTTGAGCAAGTCTGTGATAAGAGAGGAGCTGACATTCTGCTTGTTGCATTTTCTGACTATAATCTTCAATGAGAAGAAGAGAACAAAGTCCATTGTAATAACAGGAACGATAATGCTTTAATAATCTCATTAATAACTTTGTTGTTTGTTCTATAGACCCTTCCTATGAGACTCTCCCCTAGTTCACCAAACGATCAGTAACACAAACACTCAAACATWCAGTATTTGTGTAGAAAMTGAACTTCATCCAAATGTGAYTTCCTGATCARCCAGAGTCCATTGATTGTAAAGGAACTAAGAAATGAAGGAATAAGATATGCTGATATGTAMAGCACTGATGTTATAAATAAAACATGCACAAACACACATGAAACTCTACACACTGAAACAGTGTGTGATGACAGTTCTAAAAAGGTGACTCTATGTTTTAAATGTCTGTATTAATCAAACTGTGTTCTGTATATGTTTGTACTTGGTGTTCACACAGTACCTGTTAATTGTATTCTAGTATTTCTGTGCTGTAATGGCAAATTAYAGCACATAATTTTAAAGCTCTTGCAACCTTAAAGTGTACATATCTTTAGTTTAATTTATTTTGATATCCATTAGCTGCAACAAGTACAGCTACTCTTTCTGGAGTCAATCCAACACAGTGCTCACCAAAACAGTGACATGGTTTTAACACAAACAAACAAACAAACAAACAAACAAACAAACAAACAAACAAACAAACAAACAAACAAACAAATAAATAAATAAATAATCTGGCCCCTATTTCCCCCCTGTTCTGAGGTGCGTCTGAGAGCAACTCGTTTTGGTGCTGTCTCTTGAAATGCAAAAGAGGCACTTCGCACCCCATCTCCTTTACCCCRTTCTGACATTTTTGTAGTTTGATTGCAGTGGTATGGTTATCTAGGGCCACAGACACGTTTTATTTACAGTTTTATTAAAAGATGCCAACAACTGAAGGCTTGTTCATCCAGCCGTGCATGTTGGAGCCAGAGTCCGACCCAGAGCCAGAGGAGAGTGAAGACGACAAACCTGCAGAACAGCAGATTTGCAAAACTGGTTAAGTTCTGCAGCAAGTACTGTGACATCATTGTTCAAAAACTGATAACTGAGAGAAAACTGAACGGGTTAAAAAATATGACTTCAGCATGGTCGCACGGCAGCTGACTGGACAACAAGGGCGGTCACGTGGTTGTTCGGCGTTCGTTTTCCCACACACCTTCCATTGTCCCTGAGACACACTGTGCCAAGTAGGGTTGGGCAATATTGGCAAAAATTTTAATCACGATTAATTGTGGTATTTAGCCGATAACGATTAATTTGAAGATTAATCCCCCAGAGTCCCTGGACACCCTTATATCCTAGTCACATGACCAATTTATAGGGAGAAAATTGGCTGTTCGTAAAAATCTGTTCCAAATTGTGTCAAAATTACAGACTTCAGGCTRTACATCAAACTTTAAATTGTGTTGATRGATAAAKAAATTASACAATTTTTTTTAATGTTGGTCATATTTGAATCAGAGAGGAACACCAAGCGGTTAGTGTGCCAGGTGGCATYAATCRTATTACTTGTCAACTGCCAAAAATTAATCRATTAATGTTTTTCTGACGATTAATTGCACACGRTACGATTATGCCCAACCCTAGTGCCAAGCTCCTGGGAAACCCTGTCCACTATGGTATACATCACTGCACAGGGTTTCTTCCTGCTGGAGTCTACAATGTGGAAAATTAAAAAGTCAGAGACTGTCCCGGTTAAAGCTTCACAGTTTTTTTTAGACAGATTCCTCCGTGTACATCTGTTTTATCTCCATTTCTGAGTTTTTGGCCATTTGACTATCTTTATAAATGTCTGCTTATGGGAAGCCTACTACAGTCAGCTTCTGGAAGTGAGTAGGTTTTTTTGTTTTGTTTTGTTTTTAAGCAAGTGGTTGAAACAAAATGCAGTACCAGAGCATAAACACTCCCACAAACTTCTGACCAATCACACAATAAGTTCTTATGTGGAGGGGGGTTAAAAAGTTTGGCCCGCGAGTTGCAATAAAAAGAAGGTGTTGAAATGTCGACAATGCCAACAGAATGATGCAATTTTCGTCATGAAACTGCAACGATTTCAGCAGTTTAGATGCAGYATGCTACGCACTAAAATTCAACTCGAAGTACAAATCAAATGATATTTACGAACTAAAAACTGAATTTTTCTGGATATGTTCCAGACAAAATGTTATTATCACAGATTTCTTTTATATTCACTAAAGATGACCAGCTTCTACAACGTAATGACCAGCACTGCTTGAGCTGAACGTGAACAATAGGAAAAGACAGAAAAAGATGYGGCCACAAGCTCATTGTGAACCACTGAGGGCTACAGGACAGGAGAGACTTTCAGAAGAGAAAGGGAAATGAGTTGTGAATGGTAAAACGACAGGAGGATTTCGGAAGGCTAATTGTCTTGGGGGGCGGCCCAGGTGACCTTGGTAGGGTGAAAAGTCAGGGGCTTTGGCTTCCCATGGAACAGTGCTGCCAGGGTAATTGTGCTGCAGTCTTGACCTTGCATTGCTTAAACTTGCCCTCCTCTCTCCATTCTTCTTTTTTTTTCTTTTACTCTCTCCTTTCCTTGTTGAAGCTGAAGAGGAGGTGGGACCTGCTCTCAGCTCTAATGATGTCAGCTCCCAGTGGAGCCTCTGCCTGCTGAATCTAAACAAGTAGCCTTCAAAGTCTTAGCCCAGACACACACACACACACACACACACACACACACAC
>NW_013952602.1:214341-215659 GCF_001266775.1 Austrofundulus limnaeus
TATTTCCCATTATGATAGGTTTGGTCCTCCATACACTAGGGGGCAGTACACAAAAAATACTAACTAGTGGAAGAAATGGCACAAGATGAAAAGTTGTTCAAAGGAAGTACATTCATAAACAGGCCTAACTAGATATTATCATCATTTCTGAGCAGTTTTTGAAGGTTATAAAATAGTTGCTGTTGTTGTGCCTTTTGTTCAGTCACATGGGTTACTGTTACAGTTCCTGTTTACATTTTGCCTGTTTCAAAAATTAGGATTCATACAATTTGTCAAAACAACTTAACTACTGCCTGCACGATAAATYATAAGACATTAATTTTGTTGAGAGWCTTCCTCRGGCAGTTTCATCCAGTCTATTTGGCTCTGTTCTAAACAAACAGTAATTGATTAATTTTGAAATTACTTGCAGAAAYACTTAAAAGCACATAAGTGTTGCAAATGTTCTTTACTGTTGCGTCAAAATAGATTTTACAGCATAATCCTGCCAGAACCAAAACTACAAGTTGTGACACAAAGGTTATTAGTGAGGATATATTATAAGTTTTARTGAAAGAACTGTTCAATCTACAAAAGCCTTAGAAGATCTGTAGTTCACAGTAAAATGATCAAGAAAACTATTCAGAAAACATAAATAAAATTAAACTTATCCAGCGGCCTCATGTATAAAGACTTGTGTGGATTTCTTACTGAAACCTGACGTACGGTCAAATATAGAAAATGACGTATGCACAAAAAAATTCAGATGTATCAAACTGTGCGTACGCCTGAATCCACGCACACTTCTTTTGTACATCACAATTAATGTGGAGCTGAGCGCAGGTAAGACACCTCCCCTGACACGCCTTCATTAACATATGTTAAACAGATGCAAATTACTTCCTGCATGTGTGAAGGACACGTTTGTTTGATCCCTGCGCGATCAGAAATGATTTCTAATGTCATAAAAATAACAAATTAAATATAATGTGAGTGAGAAAAAAAATCCTGAGTAAAAATAGGAATAAAATATGTTTGTCATGCAAAGAATGAGTGATTGTGTGTCGTGTGTGTGTGTCTGCACGCACACTGCTGTGTTGCACAACTGGCTCATCCATCCGTTCTGAGTGTGAAAATATTAACTTTGCGCACGAGTTTATTACCACAATTACTGTAAACACAGAGGAACTTAAATGTTTGGTAGAACATAGATCTTTGTTTATTTCATAGCTGATATTAAGAAACGAGTCTCTGCGCCTCAGTACTGGAGAGTTCACATGACGTGACGTGATGTTGGAGAGTCTCCACAAACACTGCGCGCGCCGCAGCCTTTGTGCGC
>NW_013952602.1:216504-227175 GCF_001266775.1 Austrofundulus limnaeus
TCACCTCTAAGTGTCAGCAATGGAACCAAAACCACAGAAACGTGCTTACACCAGCCCTGGAGTTAGCATGGGGCTGCGCACATTTCCACGCTCAGTAAAGTTTTGACACATCCGGAGTTTTGCGTGGAAAATGACGTACGCAAGGTTTTTGTGCGTACGCACCGTTGATACATGAGGCCCCAGCAATGAAAGAAAAAACCCATTGAAACAGTTGATGGTTCTGCAAATACTACAGTTGTTGTCAGATATCCTAACAGAWACTCAGAGGGTTTCAATGGTAGTTYTGGTATTTGACATATTTTGTAAAATCACGCCATGCTTGCTTTGAGTCACGAGAAACGGTTGCTTCGTATTTGTTCTATCATGCAGTATCTCTTCATCACCTGCTATGCTTTTTGATGGCAGAAAAAAGCTTTAAATGATCTTGTCTGCTGTTCCATTTGCATTACAACCATAATTATCCACATGTATCTGATAAGCACTGTAATCAGTTTATCTGGCTGACAGCCCTTTTTCTTCTTTCATGCTTTTTCTTGCTCAGCGTGTTAAACAAGTTAAGCAACTTCTACCCCACACTGTGGCAAAATCTCTTCAATTTGCAGGAAAAAAGACAAAAAAGGTTAAGGATATAAAACTTACAAATGTTACAAGACAGTACCATAATGTAAAAAAAATGTTTTAGATAACTAGAGAAGTTGAGAGGAGCCGAAAAGCAAGCATGCAAACCTTTTAAAACAAAATAAAAACACCTGTTGATGATTATTATATTAATTCAAAAGCAGATGTAAGTCATGGGGACTTTGCTTGAGAATGAAAAGCAAGTTTCCTGGAGCGACTGAATAACAAATCAGATRTTTACATTAGGACAAACACCAGACAAAGGCCCGCAGAGAAAATTAAGAGCAAAGCCTAGCCTGCACTCAAATCATTTTGATAATATTTACATGATTTTATGTAGCACGACAGCAAATATGACCAATATTTGAACAACGTAGTAATGGTGTGACATTTGTGCCTCATGCATGCACATTTTCATTTTACATAGTACAAGCAGGACATACATACAGTACATGAGTCAACATTAAACAGAGCTGCTCAGAGACGATTTCTTGTGAATCTGACACATAAAAAGTGAGCAACTCCCACCCACACACACACGCGCACACACAATATTTCAAGTCTGGCATCTGGAAAACATTGAAGCCATCTAGGTCAATGCAAGGGCAGCTCCAGTCCAATTGTGAGGGCATGTCAGGCTGGTTGAAGAACAGCAGGAAGCCATGTGCACGAGGTGAGAGGTGCAGTCATGTTAAAAGAAGTCAGTGCTACCTGGTGAACAGGAACTAATATATTGTATCTGACCACTTAGAACTCCTGTTGATATTTCTGTAAGCATTTAATGCTGCTGGCACCCATAGCTCTTACAAATGTTGTATAARCAGAACTAGTAAATGCAGAACGCTCAAACCAGTTAATAGCTTATGTCAGGCTATTCAACTAAATTGCTCCGGGGGCCACAGTTACTGCTGGTCAACATCTGAGGGGCCGAACATCCTGCAATTAAAGTTTTGTAAATAAACCAAGTATTACAAAGATCTGTTACCTTTAAATTAGTTTATTTTGCTGCATTTAATCATGAATACAACATACAGAACCCTATAAAGGTAGTGATAAATACACATTATCAAAAACAAAAAGAACACATTATGCCTCCTATTGACACAAATAATATTTTGACATTTCTGACTTGCCAAATTTTTAAACCAATTTCATTTTCACTTTCATCATTTTATCTTCAACTGCTTGTAGTTTTAAGTGTCTTGAGTGTGCATAGACAGGGTTTTTACCAGCTTCTAGCCAGGATTCTGACRTTTCTGTAGATACCAAACATGTCTATGTTTAACTAAAACAACTTAGAGTAATTAAAGTAGAAAACCGGGGGTTTGGGCTTAAGTGATGAATAAACCAATTGGCGGGCCGAACTTTGGTCACTCGTGGGCCGGATGTGGCCCGTGGGCCGCCAGTTGAATAGCCCCGGCTTATGTCAAACATTAGTGTTTTACTGACTTTGAGGAGGCCCCAGGACAGGATTTATCTCTTGGCTGACTTTGGAATCGAACAGAAATGCTGGAGAGGATAGTGTGTTTTAAAATAGATGAATAAATGGATTTTAATGGTAGGGATTTTTTTTTGAATGTTTAAAAATTATCTGCTAACAGTCATTTCAGGACACTGTCCAAAGAAAGCAAAATCATACTCAATAAAACATCAACTAGTAAAATAAGTGTATCTGCACAGAAAAATGTAATAACACTGTAGCAGTGACTGCAGCGGATCGTGTCAAATCTTTACTTTCATACAGTCTTGCCAACAGAATTCAGGACCTTCAATCTTTGGAGAATTTTAGAAATGTGCTAAAATAACTTTTTCATGTAATTCTACTCTGCCTACATCCACACAAAATCTTGATGAAAAACCCTTTGCAGCTCTGAACAAAAATAACTTTTGTGACCTGCAGTATAAGGTACTAGGTATAAGGTTTTAAAAATGATGCCATGGCAGTRTGCAATAATGTGAAATATAAATGTAATATATTGTTAAGACATTTTTGGAATGCGCATTATCTGAAGCACAGAAATAAATTTAATATATTCATAAACCTGAAGGTTTATTAGCATTTTCTCTACTTTGTGATGCCAAGAAGTCTACTAATTACAGTAAAAATTGATGTCCCATTGTAATGGCAACCATAAATTGGGTTGATGATCTAAATCAGCCAGAAGAGAAAAGCCTGAATTAACAAAAATAATTAAGTGCTGTTGTAGCACCTGTTATCTCTGTGTTGGGTTATAATATTTGTCATGTCAAGTAACAGAAAGCCGAGATGTGTTGAATTTTCTTGCATACTGCTTAGAAGACAAATTTGAAGCAGGGAAGGAATTAGAGTGCACGTTGTTAAGAAAACCAAGTTCATTTTAATAGCAACTGACACAAACAAGGAAATTATGCTAAACAGAGCAGTGAGATAAACAAAATACACAACAAAACTCAGATTTTGGAACATAAAAATCCATAAATCCTAACAATAACTGTAAACTATAAAATTCTTTTTGAACTTTGTAYTAAGTAATTGTTTTTCCATTTTTATGGCTCTATCACTGCTGTCTTTTGCATGGAACATTTGCACAACCTGAATTCAGGATGAGGCTTAAGAGAGTTTGATTACCTCAATCTAGAATCAATGCTTGTTTCTTAACAGGTTAGACTATCAGGACTAAAGATATTAGCTGTGATGATTACTCACTTTGATTAGTTTATATGCATTTTACAATATATGACTTGTGATTATAAACAGAAAAAAACCTGTCTACACCAGTAATTTATTCCTGACAGAAAGTAGTTGTGATATCTAGTAAAAGTAAAAAAGTACCTGCTGTAATATGTACTTTATACTTTTGATTGCATCACGACTGGCCAAAATGGTCTGCAGAGTGTAGGTGGGATCTATTTTTTTCAAATGACAGATGCCTGGGGTATGCAAGACATCAAGGGGGACTTTGGTAAATGGCAGCATGTGTCAAGGTCGCCTCTTCATTTGTCTGCCAGTGGGATGGCAAAGGGCCGTCGCAAAAAGTGGCTATAGCTCTGTGGCTGCCTGACAACCTCCTGTGGCCCCGCGAGCAATAGGAGCCCTCTATCTTGTGTCACTGTGGGGATGTCTAGAGCTGGCGTGATGCAGAGAAAAGTGGCCTCTCCTTCCTTTCAGTGTGTCTCTCTACATCCCGGAAGCATCCATCATGGTGTTCCCCAGTGGGGCGTGGGTAACAGATCGACTTTCCACCAGAGCGCTAATCAATCTGATTCTCACTGCATCTCCCTGGGAACATTTATGACCTGCCATAAACCAGGCCTTTGGGGCATTACGGCACCCAGTAATCCTGCTAAGTGAGCAATATTTCCCATCTCTGGGGCAGCAGTTAGACGGGCTTGGGCCATAAATAGCAGAGTTAATCTGTGGCCGTGACTTCGCAGCCAACTATCAGTAGTCTCAACTCCACTGGGGCCAAGTGAGAGCTATGTAGTGACCAAGGTAAAGCAACATGGGAGACAAACCACTGAGGTGATCTTCTGTTATTAACCTACTGGATCAAAACCTCTATGTTGTTGGGTTATCTCTGCTTTAACAGAAAGAGCCACTAAGGGAACAACAATCATTCTAAAGGCCTGGAAGGCTCAGTTGTAAGTAATGCATCATCAAATCAGAGACTACAAAAGGGCGATTCCTAAAAGCACATGCATGCTTAGCGGATACAACTGTCTTTGAACATGTTGTAAAGATATTTCAAACAAAAAGTCAAAAAAAAAAAAACATCAACAAAGAAACCCTACTCGCATACAGTATTAAAACTAAGCCACACAATACAAATAGCAAAAAATCCAAATGCATTCCTTCAAAATTCTTACTCAGGTCAGCAAGTTCTCCTCAAAGGGGAGCCACATTCTTGTTTTATGCCCAGCCGAGTAAAACGGATACGTCGATGCGCAAGTATTTCTTCTGAACATCTTTAAACAAGCCATTTTCTCTCAGGGTACCAGTGGGAGTTCCATGAAGTAAAACATAGATGATAGAAGGCAAGGCTGGCCTTAGGTGGAGTGTTGCCAGAGGGCTACAGCTAGCACCCCCTCTCCACCAATAACCACTGCAGCAAAGGTTGATCCCGTTTTATTTTATTTTATTCCACCCATCATGCATCAAAATGTCTCCCTGAGGGATCTCTGCTTTGAGCAGAAGCCTCCGTTTAGCTGGAAGGCCAAGTCTCTCCATCACTCCAAGGGTGCAAGAGTCAAGGTTTTCAACCCTGAGCCCACAGCAACCCTGCTCAACTCAGCCAACCCCCCAGGCCGCCTGCTTGTCAGTCAGGAAAGCAAGCTGCCTTTTTCAGTATCCGTTCAGGTCAGTAACCCAACATTGTTTTCTCATTCAGAGCAAGGCAGGAACATGACAGGTGTCCATGGAAACAACATTTGTGCAGATGTTTCCAGTTTTATTTTTTTGAAGATTTCAAGGCATGTTTTTAACAAGTAAGGTCCGTTTTCTATTTGTTGTAATGCTCCTAAGTGAACGAGGGAGAAAAGAAGCTTGACTTCATTAAAAGGAGAGAATAAGTAAAACATATGTAAATTTACTTAGAAATTTAACATGGCCTCACACAAAGCTGTGATAACATGTATTATATACTATATTTTTAAGGAACAAATAGCCTGGTAAATTTCATTCTTTATTCAACCTTTTGGAAAGTTAAATATATTATAATTCTTCACTAAGTATATATTAAGAACAGCCTTTTAGCTAAAACTTTGTTAAGAGCAGTATTCATCCTATTTTTTCAAGCTATTTCATTGTCACCTTTTCAAACTCCAATTTAATGGAATGTGGAACATAACCTTATAACTTAAGAACATCTAACATGTTTGATTCCTTTATTTGCTGTCATCTTTCCAAATCATTTTAGCAACATGTAGCCAATTGTGCTAAATTCTTGTCAATATTATTGTTTTTCTCCCCCAGCCCGTTACATAAATCTACAAAGGCCATCTCTCTGTTTAAGAGGCATGATTTCCGTCCCACACAAAGCTGTCAAAGCTGTGATCACACCAGATCCAGCTCAGTGACTTTCTGCAGTCGTGATGAGGCTTCGAGTCTCACGAGTCATCGCTGCTTAAACTGCTGATCATTTTTGGCCAAGTCTGAGTAATGCTTAGGGGTTGCTAAATTACTGTATTTCCAAGTGGAAACGATTTGGAGTAAAGCCCTGTTACAATTGGATTCATATGATACGGCCTGATGACCAGTTCCTCTAAGAATCTAGCTGTAGTGTAAGACAGACAGAATTTTTTTTGTTCTTTGAATTTCTAACCTGTGAAATCTTAATAATTGATGTAAGCAAGAACTATAAAAACATGATGTGTAGTACTGGAACAGAAAATTGGACTTTTCCCTACAGAGATGTTAGTACTACAAGGCTCAGTAAGCATGCACCTGTGATCAACTCCTACCAAGTGCGAAGGGATTTTAACTCCCTTACATCTAAAGGACGAATAAAGAGCATTAAATTTGTACATGGGTGTCTGCCACAGAAGGGGAATTGGAGAGAAGAAAGAGGTGGAGGATAACGTTTTTAGTACTGACAGTGCCGCTGCACTCATAAAACCTTTGCTTTATCTCTCCCAACAATCAGTCTAATTATGTTCATTGGAGGAGACCAATTAATCCTCTATTGTCAGCCAGTGGCTAAGTGTTTCTCTACCCTTCACACTGCCACACACAGACACAGCGGAATCCGCAATTAACACTATCCAAATTTATTTAGCGCCACTTGCCTCAGCTTCTGACTCCCTCCAATTATGTCTAATCAATTCTACCAAGAGGTGGTGGGAGGGAAGTGGAGCACTGGGGAGGTCAATGTCATTTGCTGCAACAAACCCCTCGGCGCCACCCAAAGGCCAGTGGTGTCAGTTAGGTTGTCTTGTAGAAAGACATGCAAAGGGTCCGTATTCTGAATAGCTAACTAATATCCCATCTGCCCCTGCCTATGTTGCCACCTCCCCTTTGACGGTGGGTGTTAATTAAGACCTTTTAGATACAGTCTAAAGGAAAAATATGTTGATTGCAAAGTTAACTGCACGACTGTGTCAGATCTTGGGAAATATTCTTCCATCAGCCTCTATAAACATAATAGAATGTGCCATAGAGGCTGACTAAGAGAAGTCATGTTAAGATTGAAACAGTCTTCATTTTTCTAAATATTCAAAAGCAACACAATAAAACTATCTCAAGTAAAAAAAAAAAAAAAAAAAAAAAACATGCATTTTATTTAATAAGAATTATCAGTAATTCGTGTTTGGGAAACAAGTTTCTTATTGTATAATAAAAGCAGATGTCTGTTGACCAAATTGCAGAGCAGCACTAATTACACACAAACTGTGTTACATTGCTAATTTTTAGAACCAGTAGCAATAAAATATGCGATAAACTGTATGTGACAACACTCTCATGTTTTAAGTACAAACATTGAGCTGGTGGTAAATACAAAATGATTTCCTGGATTGGTAAAGTTGATGCACCGGTAATTTCTGACATCTGCTCTGACAAAGCAGCTGCTTTTAGCAGCTGGAGGAGCTACAGCAGAAAAGTACAAGAGACTGCTGTCATGTCCACAAAGACTGTGTAGTTTTATAAACAGTGGGATTCAAATATTATTTAGTGTTACAATGTTTGCAGATAATTAAAGAAATCTTAAAAGGTAAGACTTTGTCTTAATATGGATCTAAAATGTTCACTGTTTCCTGATTTAATTAAAGGTATGTCTGAAAAAAAGTGGCACTGTGTAATAAAAAAAGTAGTTATTTCATAGCAAGAAGGTTGCAGATTCACCTTTCTGTGTKAAGTTTGCATGTTTTCTTTGTGCAAAGATTTTCCATGAATCCATTGATTTCCCCCCCACCGACCAAAAGCATTCACATTAGGGTTATTTAACAACTTTAGACTGTCACTGAGCATTAGAGAGAGTATTAATGGTTGTTGACTGGTCCTGTGATGAACCTGTCCAAAATGCACCCAGCCTCCCACCCAAAGACCACTGGAGAGAGAGAGAGAGACACCCCAGCTCCCCTTATACTCTGCTCAAAAAAGTAGTTAAAAACAAAGATGGAGGTTTGGATAAGTGGTTTAAATTTTCCAGTGACTATTATTAAAACAGTTCATTTATAATCATATTATTAAATGTTTTATATAAAAAAGTGTTTATTAGTTTTAAAATGTCACAGTGACAGGGTTTTTTTTTTGATCCAAGGGATGCAGACTGACACAAGGAGCTCAAAAAACAAAGACACACACTTATTATAAAATGAAAACAAAATGCTTTTGTTGCAGCAAACTTACAAAGCTCAAGGAATCACAAGGAACGAGGAGAACACAACAAGGGCAACCAGCCTGTGGCATTGAAACTAAACAACATTCTGCAGATGAATGGAGAACAGACTGAAAACAGGACTGGGTTGATGAGAACATGGAGACACCTGAGCTGAACAGACAGTAGGAAAAGTGAGGTTGGGTGCAGCAAGGCTGACTGAGTGGAGCAGAAAAATGACAGAAGACAACAGCAGTTTCACCATCATATACTTCTAATTTTGTGATGGGGTCAGCAAATGCCACAACCTAAAGGAGAGGAGATGCTCCGYTTTCCCTGACCCACAATGGCTCATTGTTTGTAGCGTCGTGGTAGTGTTAGCATCAGTGAAGGGCTAATTGTTACCATGATGCTTAGCAACAGTGGCTTGTGAAGTCCAAAAAGGTGCACGTTTCTTATTTTTGATTTGGTTTGAGGCTGGTCTGTATTCACAACAGAAGCAAACTGCACCAGAGTTGACCACCTCTAAAATGGGTCTCAGTTAATGTCACCATAAAGTTATTGTTTAGTTTATTTTGGACATGCAAAGTTACATCTACGCCCTGCAGGGCAGGGGGGACAGGTTAACAGCCCCTCATTCTTAAGAGAGGCTGTTTTGAGTTATTTGTACATGAGTTGTTTGTTTAAAAGACAAGTTTTACTTTGTATTTAATTTCAGTTTTTGTAATCAGGTGTATTAATATTAGAAATACATATGATTAAGCTATTAAGCCTATGTTTTATAGGTTATTTTTTAGATGTGATCAGGTGAGATGAGCTGTGCAGTGCAGCTGGAACAAGAGCTGCACTCACAGGAAGCAATGATGGACCTTGTGAYAGAAATAACAGACTACTGTACTCAACTAACTGATTAATCAAAAAAATTGAGAGATTAATTGATTATCAAAATAATTGTTAGGTGCAGACCTAGTGATTTGTATGGTGGCTGGCAAACAATGTTGTGGCTAAATTTTCCATTGTCAATTCAAAATGTAAAAATATTATAAAATCAACTATTCTAATAGAAATTTTGATTATGGTGATAAATCAATTTTCTTTAATGGAACAACTTTTATTAACCCTGTTGTATCTTAGTCAACATAAATGATCATATTTTTTGGCACAACATTGACAAAAATGTTTGGTTTAGAATCAAACATTTTTATACCCAAGCATGGGTTTTGTGTTTTCCACAACCTGAACCTTTACAGAATGAGTCACCCTAAAGCCAGATCTTTGTAAAATAAAAGGGCCACAGTGGACACGGATGCTGGGAAGGCAAACTCAGTGACCGAAATAACCATGTTAGAAACCATGCCATGAAACAGCACTAATATTTAATGACTTGCTGTCAGGTTTGAGAAGAACAAGTGCATAGGGGAACTGTGCTGCCATGTGTGTCCCTTTACAAAAATCACTGCATCTGACTTTGAGCAAACAGAAAATCTGTGCATCTATCTGCACGACAACTAAAAGGCACCTATGTTGAGGTATCTGATATGTCTGTGAACCTATAACAGCTTTACAGACGTATTGCAATATGGCTTCACCACTGAACAGACAGCAGAAAACTCCATCCTAATCCAAAGTGTGTGATGTTATCAGGCATCTCAGAACCTGATAACATCGCATCTCTGGCAGAATCAGGTTGAAGAGGCATCCAGTGGGTGATGCCAGGTTAAAAGGAGTRGATATCAGATTGAAATCTGTCACAGTATAATCCTGAGCTTGTGTAATCCACTGGTAACAAGCACATTTAGATCCAAGCATACTGGGGATTGTGTTAACAGGCTAACCATATGTCTCAAGAAAGTGAGCATCACACTGTAGGTTATATGCTTGCAACCCTTGTGTGTCTGTGTGTGCCAGCTATTTAAAGTGGGTCTCTGTTTATGCATTCATATCTGCACATTTAAAAATTTATGAGCATGTTTGTGTACTGGTGTTGGACAGAAGGGGCCACCGTCAGAATAGCATTTTCTTCTGGGATCAGTAGCTTTGCTTGGTCATTTCTACAGAGGAGCGTATCACTTTCACCACAAGAGCAGTTTAAACAGAGCGTTCCCAGCACAAGCACAGTCCGAACCCAGACACCTCAGCGTGAGCGCATTAACATTTCAAGGTTTTATTTCAATCCGGGAGGAAATTGGCAGTGAATTTTTAATGGACACCAGTGCTAGCCATATCCTGTGTGACTGCTGAAGTAGTTAACGAGAGGGTTGTAGGTTTGAAGGAGCGCTGATGAATACTAGACCAGTGGGAGATGACCTGGGAACTTAAGACTGAACCACCGCAAACAGTGTTGCTCCATATCAGTATCAGATGAGACYGCACGTTGAAAAGCAGTTGCTACCACTGGGTCCTTAATTAAACTCCAAGAGATCAAGCTAATTCTGCTTTATGACCCGGCAAAACATTTTCACAGCTCAGTGGGCCAATCAGATATCATCAAATCAGTGCTGGGATGACACACTGCTAATTGGTAATGTTATGTTTACTTTTCAGTGTCCCAATTTGAGGCTGGCCTTTGACCTCAGTCCCATGTTGCATGTTTCTATCTCTCACCCTAACATTTTTCAACTATAAACAACTATAAAGTGTTTAATAATGTAAAAATGCTTACAGTCATTTTGAAAAAACCTCGATGTTTTATTCTTAGTGGTTTAGTTTTGATTCAAAACTAAATATTAGAAGCTTTAAACTTATAATAATAATAATAATA
>NW_013952602.1:227240-228933 GCF_001266775.1 Austrofundulus limnaeus
AATAAAGCGCCTTTCAGGACACCCAAGGACACTGTAAAATAGAAAGAAACAAATGTAGATACACTGAATAATAGGGTAGTGTAGGAAAAACATGGAAATGAGGAGTACAGAACAATCATATATTGAAGTTTGATGACCAATCAATCGGAGTTAACAGTGATAAGCTAATCTGAAAAGATGTGTCTTCAGGGCCAGTCTTAAACAGGGAGAGAGAGGTGGTATTACGTAATCCATGGGGTAGTGAGTTCCAGAGCTGCGGAGCAGAGCGGCTGAAAGCTCTGCTCCCCATGGTGCTGAGGCGAGCAGGGGGTGTTGAGAGTTGGAGGGAGGAGGCAGATCTTAGAGAGCAGGAGGGTGTGGAGATGTTCAGGAGGTCAGACAGGTAAGGAGGGGCAAGATAGTGGATACTGTAGCTTTGAAGGTGTGTATGAATCACATTTCAAATGTGGGAATTCATAATTTCATTACGAAACACACTTCAAAGTCTAAAGGGCTCGACACACGGGCGGCAACGTTGCTCACTCTCCATTCATTTCCTATGGAGCTTGTGCGATGAGGCAACAATCGCTTGCCCTCCTCTAGTCAAGCAACTGGCAAAAATCGTGCATGTGAAATTTCGCGCTTGTACACGTAGACGTGCACATGCGAGCTTGCGACGCGACATTTGAAAGTTGAAAAATGTTCAACTTTTGTTGCAACCAATCAGCGTGACTGACCATTGACTGACCAATGAGCAGAGAGTATGCTACACACTGCAGTTAGCTAACATTTTCAATGTTATTTTAGCTCTGTCAAACTTTCCAGTTTTATATGACCCTTCAGCAAGTGATTACTAAAAAATCAGCTTTATGGGAATTTGTTGGCGCCAGGGTGAAGTTATACTGTAAGTTTTTGCTCATAAAATCGTATCTTGGCATGCGTTTGTTTTTCAACATCATTAGCATCACAAGATTTGTTTAGTTTACACGTCTGTAATGCACCGCCCCCACCTTTTTTTTGCGAACTACCAATACCCTTTACAAAAAGCAGTAGAAGAACCAATCAAATTTGGTGAAGACAAGCGACCTGAGAGCAGCTGTTGTAATACTTACTCTTCTGATGAAATCTCCCACATGTTAGCTTTATTTTGATTATTTATGTAAAGTTTGTAAATGCTGAGATACACTCAATCACATTTCGGCATGGTATTTTGAGCAAAAACTTCAAGAAAACCCCTTGGGGCTTAAGAAGCTAATGTACTTTGTTATACACGCACTCGGACTGTTCCATTCACTTTTGTGAGTAAATTAACCTTGTTTTGTCTTGCTACACAAATAATTTATAATATAGCATTCTATATTTTCTGTTGTTGCCCTTTAAAGACATTTTAGACCAGGGGTGTCCAACTCATTTTCACCGAGGGCCACATGAGTGTTATGGTGGCCCTCTTAGGGCCACTTGTAATGAACTTTGATGTTTCATGTGTAACTTTGACTAAACAGAGTTTTAACATGTCCTCTTTTAAACACTGATAAGTGCTAAGTGTATGACTGACTAAATCTGTAATAAATACAGAAATATTATTTAGTTTATAGTTGATGCTGACTTTAAGCAGCTTATTTTCAGACATTAACACTGTGCTATCCAACTAAATTGCTCAGTTACTTAAAGCCAACAGCTCAGGGACAGGAATTTATTTTTTAAAGATTATTTC
>NW_013952602.1:228943-245135 GCF_001266775.1 Austrofundulus limnaeus
TATTTTGTTGCATTTAGTCATAAATTTAAAGCTTACCATTGACAAAAGAAGCAAATTTCATGCTAAGTAAAAAATAAATTGGGGGGGGGGTATCCCCTGGTGGGCCACATGGGAGTCACCAGTGGGCCACATTTGGCCCGCAGGCCTTGTGTTAGACACATGTGTTTTAGACAGTAAGACACTGAAGGGTGCACACCAAATACTGAAACTCTGCATTTGGTTTACAGTCAAAGACATTTGATGTGACTATTCTGGGGGCTTTTGATAGTAAAATCTGGAGTTGTTCACAACATAGGAAAATGTGTGTGAAAAGCAGAGCCATTCTAATGTCTCCTTTCAATTAATTTAGAAAATAAATTCAGAATCTGAGAATGTGGTAACTCTATGTTTCTAACTTTTTATTAAGTGATCATGTGACTTATTTACTAAACACTTCATACTCATACAAGACAAACAATTCTTTAAAAACCTCCAAACATCAGAGCACGGAACAAATCCAGACACTCTTCACTCCTACGAGATTAACCACATAAACCACACCCCATCTGGATTCAGACCCTTGAGGACTGTTAGGAGGTGTGTAACCCCCCCTCCACCCCACACCCTTTCACTTGCCACTTTAACCCTCCCACCTCAGGGTGTACAGACCCTGTTGTACCAAAGCTATCTTTCTCACCAGTGAACCTCCCCTCTCTTTGTTTTGCAAATGGCCTCTCCCACATCATTTTACATACAGACTCCAACCGCTGAACTCTGGGGACCGTCCAGGAAGTAATTGTGGCTTTTGTGCGTGTGGTCCCCTCCGCCGTCACCCACCTCCCCCTTCCCTCCTCCTCCTCCTTCTTCTTCTTCCTCAAAGGAGCTGTGCCCCCCTTGTCAGCTGTCATCATATAACTGCCTGCAGACCCAGGGGCCTAATGACAGGATCTATAGTACATGAAAACACAATTATAGCCCTTGGTTCAATTGCTACTGTGTGAATGGTCTTTAAAAGTGGAGGGGGGGGGGGGGGCAAACACATACTGCCCACTTGAAGGCATGTGAGTCTAAACAATATCTTAAATCAAACCCCTCTAAAATACACCATCATTTCGAGCGTTACAGTTGTAAACATTTCTTGCTTGAACAACTCTCCTTACTTGGGCTTTAATAATTGTAGAACACACTACCCCATTTGTGAGTTACATGGCTCCATTTAACCTTGTGTAACAATGATGCCTGCTGTTTTAATGACTGACAGTACGACACGTTTGACCGACATACCCTTGATGTTTGAGCTGCATTTCATTATCTACAATAATGCTGTTTTCACGGCAGTGTTTTGAAACCACATTAAGCAGACATTACAAGACTCTGCAGGAGACGGTGACGGAACCTGCAAAGGATCCACCGCAAGGCTTTAATCTGCCAAACCCTGATATGTTTTACACAGAGTAGTACAAATTACAGAAAGAGAAGAGAGGCCTAGCGCTGCCTTTTTTTCGAATGGGAACAGTGACCCCCAATGGACGATGCAATGAAATCTTCCAAAGGGTTAAAAGAAACATTGCCACCCTTTTGTATTTGGGGAGGTGCAATGACTGTCTCATGCAGCAGGGGTCAGTATTGTATCACAAGAAAACTGAGAACAGTTGGAGGGGGAAAAAAGGCAAATCTGTGATTGCAAAGATCCCGTTTGTGTCAGTTACAACACTAATCCTGTTTAACAGGGTTCATGTCCTGCTCTGTTGCCCCCTCAGCACAACAAACACAGGGTAATAAAAACAGGGACTGAGGTCGAAGACAATCTCATTATCAGAGATCATAATGGACTAAAGTGACACTTAAATTCTTTAGATTCTACTACATCCACAAGTAAAACACTTTATTTTAGTCATGCAGGGATAAACACATGTAGAATRTAATTCCACATGTTTAAAAGGAACAATGATAAAAGCTGTTTGATCAAACACAAACGCCACTAAAGAACAGGGATAACAACAATATGTAATATAGATGCATTACACAMAGCATTACACATACCAAGCACTTTATTCAAGCAAATTAACAAGTAAAAGAACAATTTAAAAGGTGCTAAGTGAAGCACTARTTAACTAAAATGTATTGATACAACCATGAAAGGGAGATAATTAAATGGCAAATGGTAAAATATCAAGTGGACTGCAGGAACACAGAGGGGAATGTTGCTCCTTTAKTGTCTGGCCTCTTTTCACATTGATTTAAAGGCAGACCTCTGAACTTCTTACAACTACAGGAAGACTTTTTGTCAGTAAAGAGCACTGACATTGTCTTTGGCAAACATTTGTTTCCCTTTTGTCTTTAAAGCTTCCATTGAAACCTCACACCACGAACAAGACCAGAGCAAGGTTTTATCCATTTTACTCTTTGTCTTTATGCAGAGATTTATTGTTCAAAAACATGTTTCTAATCAAAGCGGWGGTTGTGCATTTAAACAAAAATACAAGATAGTTTTTATTTTTYTTGTACTTGATGACAATATTAAAATCATTAGTAGTAGAGTAAATATAAATATAAAGTTTGTTGGTCCTCACACTAATATAATAATTAGATGGAGCGTTTGTTGATTTTTGTGGACTGATTTATTCTCTAGCATTATAATCTCCCCCCACATCGGGTCTGAATTACAGATTAGCACACCTGTTAGTTATCRCCTAAAATGGAAAGTTGGAGTGATTGAATCCTTTGGAACAATTGTTCCAGAAAAACCTTCAACCTTGTGGAACATTTGGAATACTTCACCACAGCAACATCTAGTGGCCGAATGTATTCAAGATGCAGTAAATTTGTCACTAACAGTAAAAGATGGGGATTAAATTAAGMAACTGGATCCTTTYTGATATCCATTCACACAACTAAAAYAAYTAAACTAAATAAAGAAATAAACTTAACTGTAAGCATACAAATAAATAAGACAAATAACAAAATAAAGAAGATAAAACTTTCTTGTTATTGAGGGACATTGTGACAATCCACATTTTTTAGTGAATTTTTTTTTTTTGCATGTGTTGTTTTAAAATAGGGGTGTAAGTTTAGTATAGTAATAGTGTAAATATCAAAATATTTCATTTCCTGATACTGTGTTAATTCTCTAAAGCACTGTATTAATTTTTATTTAAAATGTAAACGGTGATTCATTTTTGCGTTGTAATTTAGCAGTTGTTTTGTACTGTAGTTGGCAGGAGTCAGCCCACCATCAGGCTCCTCAACTCCTAAAGGGCCAGAGAACATGATGCTAACTCAAATGTTAGCATGCAGGCGGACTGTYGGCTGTGGAGAAGCTTGGGGGTGGAAATAGAGGGAGCAGAGAATGATGACAGGGAGAAGTGGGGAACTTATTTTGAGCGGAAGATGCTTATTTAATTTTCTTCTTTTGTTTTTTCACACCTTCTATGAGACACTCGGGGAAATGAAGTGAGATTTTGAAGATTCACTGCAGTTTAGACATGTTTTAAAATATTTTTTCATGTCGGGTGGTGAATCATCCACAAATCAGGTGAGGAGACGAGAAAAATTCCTTCATACTGAGTACATACATAGTTTTATTTTGTGTAATTGCTGTATTTGAGTTTTTATTTCWTTTGTAAACAAGACAATGAGATCATCATGTTTTCGATTGAGTTTTACAGACTTTTAGTTTTCTGTTTTGTGACTTYTTGAAACAGTTTGTGATAAACTGGAACACAAAGTGGAACAGTCATGTGACACGCTGCACTCGGTACAGACCGTGGAACAGTGTTTTGGAACAAGTTTTGGTACATTCAGAAACACTGTTTACATTTTGCCATCACTAGACAGCTGATTGTACCTGTGTTACTGTTTTTGTCCAGTCTCAAAGACCCCCTCTTTTCAGCTTCAAGCTTTTTTATTTTATGTCTCTGGATGCCCTTCCTCAGCTGTGCTTAAACGTTTTCACATTTTCCCCATCCTAAAGTACTTTAATACTTCTGTTTTCGCACAACTTATCATGCTACAAGGACAGTTTATTTTCATTTAATTAAATACCTCCTAAACTCCATAAACCAACACTGAGCATTTTCCATTTGCAGACCTTCCACAGAWATGAAAGAAGCACCACAACAGCTGACATGTTTGAGTAAGAGATTAAATAAATGTCTGCAGAGCTTTGACTAAAGCATTCCCAAACATCATTTGTTCTGTAAGTGTTTTGATTTTACMAATTATTGGATGGAATTGTTTTGTTGAACAACACTTTAGGTRAAAAGCTGATTTAAAATGAGCTATCCAGAGATTTGAACAAGCTAACAATTGATTCTAATCAAAGTTAACAGCAATGACTTTGTTGTCCCGATGGTGAACTGATGAACGTTAGGGATTTTCTTTGTTCAAAATGTTTATCAAATGATAACACATAATGCTACTGAAGTTATCTTAGCTTATCAACTACTACTGAGGAGGGYAATTCATATTTTTATGACCCCGTCAAACTTGGAATGGTGGAGCCAAAACGATAGTTTGTAACCTTTTTCAACAAGATTAGCAAGAATTTAGATATTTTTTGGATGACTTCAGCAGTTCTGTTTTATGACACTTCCTCCTCATAAACACAGAGGTCGTAAACATTAGACTTTGATTTCTTTAAAGCAGTAACTCATATCTGATTGTATTAAAAWCACAACTAACTGACATAGAATATGTAATACGGTATAATATATAATATACAGGGGTTGGACAATGAAACTGAAACACCTGGTTTTAGACCACAATAATTTATTAGTATGGTGTAAGGCCTMCTTTTGCRGCCAAWWCAGAGTCAATTCATCTTAGGAATGACATACAGGTCCTGCACAGTGGTCAGAGGGATTTTAAGCCATTCTTCTTGCAGGATAGTGGCCAGGTCACTACGTGATGCTGGTGGAGGAAAACGTTTCCTGACTCGCTCCTCCAAAACACCCCAAAGTGGCTCAATAATATTTAGATCTGGTGACTGTGCAGGYCATGGGAGATGTTCAACTTCACTTTCATGTTCATCAAACCAATCTTTCACCAGTCTTGCTGTGTGTATTGGTGCACTGTCATCCTGATACAGGGCACCGCCTTCAGGATACAATGTTTAAACCATTGGATGCACATGTAGACCTTGGTACTGACGCACCCATCTAGCACAARTATTGGGCCAAGGGAATGCCATGATATGGCAGCCCAAACCATCACCGATCCACCCCTATGCTTCACTCTGGGCATGCAACACTCTGGGTAGTACACTTCTTTGGGGCTTCTCCACACCGTAACTCTCCCAGATGTGGGGAAAACAGTAAAGGTGGACAAAGGTTTGGCTATAGCAGCCCGKCGGTGTATATTGACTCTGTAGAGCTCCTGATGGACATTCAGGTGGAAACAGGAGAGTTGAGATGCACATTTAATTCTGCCGTGATTAGGGATGCACCGATATGAAAATGTCAGCCGATATCGATATCCGATATTATTATTGCTGTTAYGGCAGATAATCGATATTTACRGAAACACACAAATTATATTATACATATACGCACAAACACACTTTTTTCGATACTGTAAATAAACGACCAGACYKCTGACATGACTCCCTACTTCAGTTATTCCTGGCTGYGCAGCATCWATATCAMCSTCCTGATCAAACAGATGCCGCTCAAYCAACCATCTSCCCTCCCAAAACAGAAACACAAAGCTCAAAATTGGGAAATCAATATCGGATGGTAATATCAGGCCGATACCGATATTCTAAAAAATGACCAATATCGGCCGACACCGATATTAATGCTGATATATTGTGCATCCCTAGCCGTGATTTGGGCAGCCGTGGTTTTGTTTTTTGGATACAATCTGGGTTAGCACTCGAACATCTCTTTCAGACAGCTTCCTCTTACATATAATTTACTTACTAGAATGCTTTTTCATTTTATTTGATTATTTTTTTCATGTGAATATTTTTAATACTTTTGAATAAACTTAACATRTTTAAATGGTTCATAAACTCCTACATACGACTGAGGGAGAGCAGATTACAATCTATAGCACAAGCTTTATAAAAAATGTTGCAGAGCTCACAAATATTTACCAAATTTAAATGTTGCATGTGCTTTAACACTGAACCTTAGTATAAGAAAAAAAAAACTATTACAAGCAACTATTTCATTCACGTTCACTAAAAGGCAGACATTGGCCCACTTTGACACATCAGTGTGAGATTACATAAAAGGCTCCACAATCTGAGCGACCTCATTTCTAACTCTTTGTTCTCTGCTCCCCTGAGAGTTCGGTGTWAAAGACTGTTCAGGTTCAAAGCAACCGAGCACTTCCTGTGACACGTTAGTAGTAGATTAAGAGCAGACACACGCACGTACTGACACACACACAGCTGGGATCACATCTTAATGGTTATAKATATCTTTTGTTTAAATATTTACAATCTTTGTGAGAATCTTTTGATTAAAGCTTTTTACAACAACTCTAATCTCCAGTGACTTCCAGCTTAAACTACAGTATGCTACTTTGTAGAAAAGCTTTTATCTGTAGAAATTACCACTTGAGATTTCCTGAAGGGCACATTTCTAAACTGCTCACAAAACATTACTGTAATATAAACCCCAAAGATACAATAAATCATAAAGCACAAGATGTAATAAAGTGCCTCTCCCGATTGTCTGCTCTAGTTAAACATCTACCAGGAGTAATATATAGGTTGCTATAGCTACAGATTCCCCGGTAGGTGCCAAACTGGAATATGTTGTAGCCTGGGAAGTCCCACTTTAATAAATTACATTTAAAAAGTAATCACAAGGAGCAAGCTGGCAGGAGGAAATTTATGTCCTGACAAATTTATTACGACTAACATCTGCCTCCTAAGTGTAAAATCTAATGACCGTCCTGAAAAATACACTGTGCCAACACCAAGCAAAATAAACTACAGCTCTAAAACAAAGCTCTTGTTCCATACAGCAGACATTCTCAGGTTGAGCTTTTCTTGCCTCTATTATTTCATTATATCCCAGCATGCAACAGCTTCAGCTCCAACAGGGCAGGATTTTAAAGCTTGTGAAAAACGGTTCTGTTCCCAGGACTAATTGTCCCAAGAGAGGTTGCTCTGAAGTAACCTTGCTGTATTTCCAATGCTCGGACTTGTTAAAAGTGATAGGCTGTGTGTGTATAAAACTACAGCGCAGTAACCTGAGCAAGCACCTAACATGGCCTGACATTAATCACTGTGCACTGTCCCATGCAATATTCACCTGGATAAGCACAGCGGGCACAGAGGTTGTCTGGGTTCATCCATTCTTTCTCATTGTCTTCTCTTTATTTCCAGCTTTGTTTCAGCCTCTCTTATAGACTTTCTGTCTCCACTTCCCTCTACTCTCCTTGTCTGAGAGGTAAGCTGTAGCTGAGGGGTTAAAGGGGAAAGAATATGGCACAGCAATTCTGGGCGGACTGAAATAATACGAGTGGTAGGAGCTTAAGTGACTCATAAACGTTTATCTGTTGAATTAGTTTTTGTGAGCATCGTTTRCCACCCTATCTATAGATTTTGCAGTTATTTTGATGGAGCAGTCTTAACAAGAGCATTTGCCAAGTTTTTTGAGTTTTTACTGATTCTCTAAAATCAACCATCTGGGGTCGGTTCAGACTGTGACTCAAACCATCCCCAGAGACTGGAAAGGCAGACTCAAAATTCATCTATGCCTTCTCACAGCCTCTATTYCAACACCAGTGGAACTGTTCTCCCTTCCTTTTCCCAGCTTTCCTCCAGCATCTCAGGCAAAGTCAACAAAGGCAGCCCCASTGGAAACCCACTGGGACACGTTTGGCTCCTCTAACTAAATTCACTGTGGTCAGGCTGTCTGCTGCGCAGAAATAGACTGTATTTAAGAAAGTTGAAATTGTGCATAAAAGCCATGCACTCCCAGACACTTGCTTAAAACAGAAATAAAATATTTAATGTGTCAAAACTGAATACCTCATTAATTTTAATTACTTTTAAAGTACAGTTAATGAAGCCTTGACACTGTTACAATAGGTCACGCATGATCAGACGCAAAGATTTCTATTAGTGTTAAAAAGCCAGTGGGAGTTATGCAACTGCTTTTACAAATTTGTCAAAAAAAGTTTTGTCTTTAAAAGTGAGTTCAAGGATCAGTATTTATCATCATAAATAACTACAGCAAAATACTTTTTTCAGTCTGCGTTCTGACAAATTGAACAATTTTCCACATGAGAAATTGTGAACATTAGATTTCTGATCTGAGCGCAACATCTTTCTTTTTTGGCATAAACACCCAATAAGTGCTTTTTATAGTAACATGTTGAGTTATTGAGATGAATGAGTTTATAATTCAGTTTTTAGTTTATTTAATCACAGGAACAATCAAGTCTTTCCTCCCTAYTCATATTTCTATGTGCATGTCCTGACACTGCCGTGTACCTTCAGCTTCTTTTGAAAAACTGCAACAATTTTTGAAACTAATAAAAAATACATTTCCAACTGTTATGGGTTTGTGGAAAAAGTATCTTATGATTGAAAGGTTTATTTTTCCATTTCGGTTTTTATCTCTAGCAAACTTAAAGTAGTGAAGAGTTAAAGGAGAYRTATGCTTTTAAATCYGTCCTTTTCACATTKAAATCATTCAGCTGGGGTCTAYATAAAGTGGAACTGAATGCTTTGGTCTGAATTCCTCATTGTTGTAACTCCACAAGCCCATCTTTCCCCTCTTTTCTGGGAAGTGTCTCATATCAACTCGTTTGGAGGCTGTCTCAGACCGGTCCACTCCAGTTTGATGAGGGATTTACAACTATATTGTGGTGCAGAAACATTTTATTTACAAATGAGTTAAAAGATGTAAACAACAGATGATTTGTCCTTCCATCCTTACATGTTGAAGCCAGGGTCTAAAAAAATGGATTTTGCATGATATGTCCCCCTTTAAGGTACTCACTTTGACCTTTTGTCAGATGTACTGTGCTTGTTAGAACACATTATGTATCATGTCAATATGTAGAATATTTTACTATAAGGTGTMGTACAAGACACCATTTAAAAAAAGCTAAAATGCCTAATACTTATTTTAATATGTGGAAATCAGGGGTGAAGAATTTGATCTCGATTGTTTTATGAACAGCATATTTTCTTTTGAAGTGTGCATGTCTTATTTATTTTAATAGTAAATCAAATGAAACTCTTTGTTGGTGTGTTMTTTTCTTTCACGCAGGCACGAGAGTTTTTATCTACTAACTTGCCTTTGATGTGGTGAAGAGACACATCTGCRGCGTGATTATGCATGCTTCATGTTACAAGTGCACAACGCATTTATTTGTCAAGGTTTTGTGCAAGTCATAGTCAACCACACGTCTCTGTTATTCTGCTCTGTGACATTGCACGCACACACATGCACGCACGCACACATGCACACACGCACACGCTCGAATACAGACCTTTAACTCTGCGTGCAATGTGCCTGCAGACACCTCTGCAGCGTACCTCATTATCCACTCATCTAATAAGGCTCTTTGTAAAATTGCAGAGTTAACCTGAGCAGCACAAGTAAAGACCTTTTCTATCACGTTCCCACTTACATGCTTTCCAACCCCATAATTACCTCAAGGTGTTTTGCATTTTTGTTCTGATCTCTTCAAAAGGGGTACAAGCTCCCGGATCAAACACTCTCTTAAAAGAACATTGTAGTAACACTGATGAAATGCATACAATTCAGTAGAATAAACAAAACAGACACTGATGCAAATTAAATTCTAGTTTTAAAAAAATGAAGTATTCTGTCTCTTCTACCTTTTTTAAATATTTTTTTTTATAAATAAATTGAATACAACTCAAAATCCATGCATTGTCAAGACAATATAATATATCAAAAAGGTTTTTTGTTCAAATGCTAACACAAAAAGTTGTGTGACAAGAAAGATATTTAAAAAAGATCAGTTGAGTGGTGTTTTCAGGATGACATCATTTGACGTTATTACAGMTATTGCAGTTTTCAGGCTGGTCCTGAAGCATGCTCTGGTGCACTGTTAATGCCCCTTCTTATCTTATCAGTCCTCAGTAGGCTTATTGCTCAGAAACACACAGATATGAGGCTGGGAAGGTGAGTCTGAAGCAGCTGCAGAACATGACGGGCACACAGGACAGGGCGTTAGGATTACAAGCTGTTCTGACAGTGAGAAGTTGGTTTGGGGGTTGGGGCAGTGCTAATAATAATAATATCCATGTGTATTTTTTTATGGTGAGAACAGTGTAAAACGCAACAACGGAGTGAACGACAATGTGTGTGTGTGTGTGTGTGTGTGTGTGTGTGTGTGTGTGTGTGTGTATTTGCTTGTCCTTGGCTATGTGTGTTGCTTCAGCAAGTGCAGCATGATGTTTTATTCATGACCCCCATTTGGAGGCATAGTGAAGGTCAAAGTCATGATGCTGAATATGCTGTAAGCTGCTCCTCCACAGCAGAGACAAAAACACACAACAACACTGAACAGCTCTACTGGATATACAGAGAACTATATGATGAAACACTGTTCATGAATAGATCAGTTTCAAATCACCACTTAACATAACCTGCATGTTTTGAACTGTGGAAGGACGGGTGAGTGTCTGGGGATAACACACACACACATGCAGGTAAAATAGTAATTTAACACAAAAAAGCCCAATTTAAAACTCACCCCTCTTGCAGTAAAGCAAGACTGGTGAATCTGTGACCTTGCTGCTGTGAGGCAACAAGGTCACAGATTTATAATTCAGTTGAGGTCTTTCTGAAGTTTGCGTGTTCTGCCCGTGCATGTGTGGTAGTCTTGGTGCTCCGTTTTTATTCCCGCARTCCAACATGAATGTAAGGTTAACTGAATACTAAAATGCCTTCAAGTGTGGGTGTGTGTGTGCATGGTTGTTAGCCTCTTTGTGGCCCATGTGACCCCCTCCTTTTTGCCAAGTGACCCCTGGAGATAAACACCAGCTTCCTGCAACCCTGAACAGGATTAAGTGGATGTAGAAAATGGACTGATAAATGGATGGATTAATACGATTATATGTATTACTCCCTGAACAGTTACACAGCCTGAAAAGAGATGGTATATATACTAGAAACCCACAGGCCACTGAATGAAGCATAGATCAGCCACCATGTCATCCTTAATAAGACTTACTTTTGTAATAAGGCTTTTTTTGTTTGTTTTTGGTTTTATTGTAGTTGATTTGGTATATTTTGTTTCATGTTTGATGTTTAAACTATTTTTTCCATGTAAGGCACTTTGTAACATTTGTTCAGAAAGGTCAATGTCAATGTTAAGTTTATGAGCACTTTCAAAAACAGCAACCAACTGCACCAAAGTGCTGTACAGTAATCATAAAACAACTAATAAAAAACATTTTAAAGTAAAAACAATAAATTAAATAGACAAGACACATAAAATACAATTTAAATCATTGAAATGCCAGAGAGTAAAAATGAAAGGTGCTATACAAATAAAGTTAATGAATCCTTACATCAACTCATCTTAAAGTGCCTGTGACATGCATATCCATGAAGTACAAAAAGTCAAAGAAAACATCTTTACATTTAAGAAACTTGACATAATACACGATTTTAGCCATTATGTCACATAACTGGCATATTTTCTTCTGAATTTGGCTCACCCAAAGTAAAACAGGAAGTGACATCAAAGGGGAATTCTTTGAGAAAGAAAACTTCCTGGTTTTTGTTCATTGAAACAATAATATTTAAACTCTGACTTCTTCTCATCTCTCTATGATAGTGATTAAAATAATCTAAAGAAACATCAGATTYTTCTCTACAGTCTGTATTGTCGGCCCTTGTAGCATCACTCTGTTCAGGTTCAGACATTCCCCTTTGACATCACTTCCTGTTACTTCACATGCAAATATCTCAACAACTGTTCATCTCAGTGGCATAAAATCTTTTTTTACAATATGTTCTCAATGTTTTTTTTTTCAAAAATGCATTCATATTTATTACAAAAAATTGATGTCACAGGCACTTTAAAGTGAAAGTTTCCACTGGGTAAGGTTAAAGTTAGCTGTTTGTACATATAGGTGTTAAAAACAGTCAGAAGTTAATCTTCTGGTAAAGGCTTTCTGTTACTCAACAATTTAAACCTTTTTTAACCTCGCAACTTTAAAAGTACTCCGAAACAAACTGAACCCCAGGGATTATACAGGACCCAAACTGCACTGACTGATACAACATAATAAAAGTTTTTGTTTAAAAATAATAAGAAGAAATAGAAATGCCAATCAATGGCTAGAAATAATAAGATTTTTTTAATTACTTTATTATTAGAGATAAATCTGAACTGGCTGAAACTGGTACTGGCAGGTTAGAACTTTACAAAAATCTATACATTTGGTTTCAAGGCTGGCTGACTAAAGACTTTGTGAATTAGGCTTTGTTTGTTCTAAGAAGTCCAATGCTACTTCTTTCTGTGAGATGATTTATTCTTTGATTTTTCTCACCCAGTTATGTATAAAATCTCAACTAGAAACTCTGAAAATGTATTTGATCAAACTTTCTGGAGAAAAACTAAACWATCAGCTGATTTGCAGATGTAAAGCACTCAAGCTGAGCAAATTCAATAAAATGCCATACAAGCTTTGGTGAAAACAAATCCCCATCCCCATCCCCATCAAGAAACAGGCTTTAAAGCAACAAGAATAAAGTCAGCAAATTTCTAAATGCAAAAATTCAAATTAGCTGCTGCATAATTTAACTTTTTATATATATTTCATAAGCTATGCAACATGATTACACCACGGGATTCACTCATTTGCACCTTGACTTGACCGCCGTTTCCTACAGCAAGCTGGTGCTCAGAACAGTGACATAACTAAGAGCTTTCTGATATCTTTATGTTTTATTTGTGTGATTCTAGTTGTCAGTGTAATAACTGATGCCAAGGCAAGAGGAAATATATTGCATACTTTTCCCACCCACCCAGGCCATGATTTAGTCACACAAAGCCACACCAAGACACCAAGACAATAAGATGAAATACAATTTAGAAAGAGTTAGGAAAAAAACTTGTCATTTCAAAATGCAGCAGCTTTCACTGGGTTACTGGGAGTCTCCTAAAGCTAAAAAAAAAGGAAATTCATGAATAAAATATACAAACTGTTATTTAGCCTGAGAATAAATTGTAATTATTTACAACTTACAAAGACAAGCTTTAATGAAGCATTATTTTATTGTTCTGAACTTGATTAATCTTATAATCTAGTTGTTTTTAGAAGCATAAGTCAGTTTTTAAATGAAGCTACTGTAAAACACGAACCTCAGTACAAAGTAAGTTACTGGGSTTCTGTGTGACAGAGTAATAAACTTTGCTGGAATTTAGATGTGAATCAGTAATTACAGCTTATTGTACTGGCACGCTGAATTAACTAAATATATGTATTTTCTAACTGGCTCATAGCACTAAATATCACAGCCAAAATCATTTGCAGCAATGTTAACTTCCTCAGGAAATCTTATCTAAGAGATATTTTTGTCTGTGGAGGAGTCCTCTAGGCTACATAGTCTCATTATTTGGTTTGGCTTCCTGACTACGTTTCCTCTCTTATCCTCAACAGCCCTATAGTGGATCTTGGCTTTGGACAGGAGCATGAAAACATCCGCCACTTAAACAAACTGTTAACACATAGATGAGCTATCTCAGCGGGACAGACTCAAAGTCTGTGGGCTCAGCAGTGTGCTTAAAGCCCTGGATATTGGCAGTCATCTATCCACACCAGCAGAAAGCCACTTATACAGAAAAGAAAATAAGGACAGAGCGGCAGTGTAAACCCACCTGAAGRCGCAGCAGTTGAGTTTTATAATCATAAAGCTCATCTGTGTTCACGTGTTTTATGAAATGTCTTTTAATCACAACAAACGTCTGTTTGCTTTATTTTCTTTTAATCTCACAAAGACCTTTTGATCTCATTCATCTGTTTCCTGCTTTTGTTATTGGGAGTAGAATGAATGGATTCTGTCAGGGTAAATTTATATGTCCTAAGCCCCCATATTAGCAGTTTCAAAGTCTCTTTAAACTGCTGAAATAATTATCCTTAACTGCAGTTAACATCAAACAACAAACAACTTTGTACACAATTACTGTCGCTGTCAACCTTCAGTAAAGCAATTATAAAAGTAATTAACTGAACCTCTTAGCAGTATCACAGGAATAAAGAAAACAGCAACAGTAAAGGAGGTTTAAATCTAAAACTTCCTCTCTTACCAGTAAGAATGAGACAAACCCAAACACACTCCTCTTCATTTATAGCCACAGTACTCCCAAAAGTCAGCAAGCCATGCAAACTTCATGCAGCAACACCTGTTCAGATGTCAACATATGGACTTGATCGCTCACCATTTTGTTCTTCTTGGAGTAAGTCCTCTTCAGCAGCCTCTCGTTCATCCTCTCCTGCTCTCGCTGAGCGTGATGAAGGAAGCCGTTCTCCAGGGGATCCAGCACCGGCTGGACGTTCTCCTCCTCCTTGTCCTCATCTTCGTTCTTTTGTCGCTTCACTGCTTTTTTCTCCTTCCACCGCTCCTTCTTCTCCTGTGTCTTCATGACACCAGACTTCTTCTGCAAGCAGAGGAGAGCTGGTCAGAATTATTACACACACACACACAGGTTTGTATTTCTATCCTTATTAAGACCGTTCATTGACTTCCATTCATTTCCAGTAATTTCTACAGCCTAACCCTGACCACAAACCCTAAGGCTAACCTCACAGGTACCTACCTGACCCTAAAACTAACCTAAACTCAATTCACACCTTGGTCCTAAGCCCAACACCAAACACACCAATGGCATTTAGACCAAATGGGGACTCAGCTTTTGTCTCCAAATGCACCAGTTGTCCCCAAATRTAGGATTTTTGTCTTAAAATTGCCCCCAAATGTCACCAAAGCCGAAACCCCCMCACACACACATGCACACACACAAACACGTTTGTATTTCTGTCTTTATTAGGAACGCGTATCGATTTGCATTTATTTTCAGTCCTTTCAGTAGCCTAATCTTTCCTCAATTCATAGCTTAGTCCTAAACCTAACCCCTAACACAAAAATGGCTTTCCACAATATTAGGACCATTCTTTGGATCCCAAAAGGACTATTGGTCCTGACAAGGTATGTGTTTACAGCAGAAATGGTCCTAAAAAGGTAAGAAGTACACACCAACACAGTCTCACTCGCTGTTATTAGATCTAAGTGCAGCATTCTATACCTTAGATCATGGCATCCTCCTGTCTCGGTTGGAACACTGTGTTGGTCTTAGGCGTACAGTTTTGTCGTTGTTCAAGTCATATTTTAAGAACAGGAGCTACTCTGTTCATTTAGATCACTGTTTCTCTGCTGAAGCACCTTTAAAGTATGGAGTCCCCCAGGGTTCAGTTCTGGGTCCTGTTTTGTTTTCTGTTTTCTATTTATATGTTGCCTCTTGGACACATTTTTATAAAGTTTAATATTTCATTCCATTTTTTTGCAGATGATGTACAGATTTACATGTCTTTAATGGGGAAAAATAAGGATGATTCTTTACAGTCTTTATTAGACTGTTTAGGTGAAGTTAGAACATGGATGGACTCAAGTTTCTCAATTTGAATGATAACAGAACCCAAGTGATTTTATTTGGACAGAAAAATACTGGAAGAGACCCTGATGAAATTCTTGGATCTCTATCTCCATTTTATCAGACAGCTGTTGGAAATTTTGGTGTTGTCTTTGACAGCCGTTTGAAACTGGATAAACATGTGAATTCAGTTGTCAAGTTAGGTTTTTTTATTTACATCTTTTAGCCAAGGTGAAATCCTATTTTTGTTTTAGAGATTTTGAGAAAATTTTTCATGCTTTTATCACTACACATTTGGACTACTGTAGTTCATTGCACAAGGACATAGATCAGTCCTCCGTGCATCATCTCCAAATGATTCAAAATCCTGCAGCCCGACTTTTAACTGGTAAACGGAAACTTGAGCATATAACACCTGTGTTGGCTTCATTACATTGGTTACCTGTATCTTTCAGAATTGATTTTAAGATTTTGTTGTTAGCTTTTAAGGTTTTGAATGGCCTTGCTCCAACCTATCTTCAAGATCTCTTGCATGTTCACTCTTCATCTAGAACACTGAGGTCAAACAATCTTATGCTTCTAAATGTTCCAAGATCCAGATTTAGGG
>NW_013952602.1:246721-258897 GCF_001266775.1 Austrofundulus limnaeus
GCATATAACACCTGTGTTGGCTTCATTACATTGGTTACCTGTATCTTTCAGAATTGATTTTAAGATTTTGTTGTTAGCTTTTAAGGTTTTGAATGGCCTTGCTCCAACCTATCTTCAAGATCTCTTGCATGTTCACTCTTCATCTAGAACACTGAGATCAAACAATCATATGCTTCTAAATGTTCCAAGATCCAGATTTAGGGGTAGAGGTGATCGTGCTTTTGCTCTGTCCACTTCCAATCTATGGAACAACTTGCCCTTTCATATTAGACGTACTCATAGCTTGAGAAACTTTAAAGTGCTTCTTAAAACTCACTTTTATTCAAAGGCATTTAATTAAAGTAATGCCTGTCATTATGTTTATTTGTTCTTACTATTGTTGGTTGTAATTTATTATGAATTTTTAGCAATTATTGTTGTTTTGTGATATTTGTGGATTACTGTACATCACTTTGGTGCAGCTATTAGCTGTTTTTAAAAGCGCTTTATAAATAAAGTTGACATTGACATTGACACTCCCAACTTGTCACATATTGGTGCTTGGTAAGGTGCTCTCTGAATCTGGTTTTGACACGTCAGGTAGCCCCCTCACATCAGTTACTGATGCCCGCGGCTCTTCTGGGTTCGTGCCACATAGAGGTGTTTAGGTTGGGGTCCGTGGTCAACATTAGGGATCAGGATTACTGATTAATTTTAAGTACTAAGGTCAGGGATAGGGTGTCTAGGGCTAGAAGTTAAATTTAGGGTCTACAACCGTTAGTTGTGGCACATTCTATACACTTTCAAAAATGGTTAATATATGGGATCAGGGTTAATGGTTAATTTTAGATACTGGGGTCAATAACCGATGCGAGGGGGTTACCCTACGTGTCCAAAACTGGACGCAGAAGGTACCTGACCAAGCGTCAATATGCGATGAGTTGGGAGTGTGAGAATGGGTTGTATACACCCTGTCTGTCTGTCCGTCCGTCCGTCCGTCCGTCCGTCCGTCCAGCATCCATCCATCCATCCATCCATCCATCCATCCATCCATCCATCCATCCATCCATCCATCCATCCATCCATCCATACAAAACAAAACCATGATGGGTTTTATATAACTTGATAAATGTTGTCCTTTTTTATCATCACATCTCTGCACAGACAGAAGTATCAATGACACACTCATGCTAGATTTATTGTCTGCAGCATTTCAAGGATTTTCTTAAAAACCTTGAGATGATGGTACATCAGACAGCGACACATCAGTGAAAAAGTGCCCGTGTTGCCTTCAAACAAGAACAAAGCAGACTAATGTGGACTGATAGCCAGACTGACAGGAGATAAATGTGTTATAGAAAGGATGGTGGGTGTGCCGCAGCTGGCACACAGTCAAGCGCACGACCTCTTTTACTTCAGGCTCACAAAGCAAGCAAAGAGCAGAGAGCAGTGATGCTAACCCTCTCCCTTTTAAAGTCATCTTTAATCCTGTCAGCAGCAGAACAATGCTTTACTGGAGCCTATAATCACTTTATGGCTCAGATATAATGAGCTTATGATATGAAGTGCTGCTTTAATGCACACTGGAGAAAATATAKTTGCTTTACATTTATTCTATGACTGAGCAAATTTCCCCTTTAACTAATCATTGTTTTCACACTTCAACAAAATCCTGAATTGAACCAGTGTTTGTTTTTTGTTTTTTGGAATTCAAAAACCATTTAGAACTGCCTAGTAGCTCATTCAGAGTTGTTAACCACCCCCACCCCCACCCATCCTCCCTACAGTAATTCACTGACTACAGAAATATAAAACAGGCTGAGAAAAATGTCTCCACTAAAGACTGCTGTTTCAGTTACTGACAGATGATATCGGTGTGCAAAACTAAAACCAAATAAACATTGATTCATCATTTCCTGCGAGACAGCAACATGCCTTGTGGAAATTTCTAATTACCACCATTCGACATTTCAATACTAAAGGTTGCACCTAAGTCATMGTTGAAGCCAAATCAGCGGGGTGTTTTCTAATCTAGTGATCGGTTCTGGTAATAAGAAYATACTCTTTCAGTTCTTGAGTGTTACAAATCAGAAAATAATAACAATCACCAGTTTTTTCATGTTTAAAATTAGTTAAATCTTACTTCAAGTAAAACAACACACAATGGGTTTCTAAATGTCATTAAATTAACAAAAAAAAGTTGTATGTAAAAAAAACTAAATACAACCAATAATTAAACGGCTTGGAGAACCACTTTAAGCTTCACTCACTATAGTTTCTGCACAGCTCCCATCACAACATTTCAATCAGGTGGAGATCTGGACTTTGACTGAACTAATGCAAACTTGATTATTTTSTTTTTCAGTCAGCTGGTTGTAGATTTGGGTTTTATATTTACACACACATACATATCTTGTCACAAGTTGTATAATATCTATTCAGAATATGTGATACAACTCTGCAACAGTAGTATTTCTAATTTGTTATTACTTTTCTTTTTGCTRGAAAAATGTGTTCCCATAAACAACAACAACCATGACAATCTGTTCTATAATTTATTAAAGAAGACTCTAAAATCATACCAAAGTCTACACCAAGTGTACATCATGCTCACAAAACTTTCAGGTGTTTGTACTGACTTTAACAGTAAAGTTCTGCCCTTTAAATCAGATCAAGTCATCTTATGTCACTAAATAAGAATCCAAATAAATTTTTGCACACAACCATGGTGTTTCTTTTAATTTTGCTGGTGTTTGTGACCTACAGCCGAAATCTGACGGCCAATCAATTAAAGTAAGGTCAAATTGTTCAGACAGACAGAGTAAACATGATGAAGATGCACTCCTTCACTGGTTCACACGCACATCTTCTCTCTTGTTGAAAGCACAAATGTCTGCAGGTTCTGTATGAGTGCTTTGTGACTGAATCTTTTTTTCTCCCCCTGGACTTCAGGTTCCTACTTTTCCCGAAGCTAGAAGTAAGACTGAGCTGGTGACAAGCTGCTGCTTGCCTCTCAGAGGACACCAGCGCCTGAAACTTCACAGAGTTGAACCCAGAGGAYGTTTAGTTTGTTTTAACATCTGTTCATTTCCAAACATACAACCAAACTACAGCTTAGTGCCCCGTTTGAAACAGCAAAGCAATTCTAGGACAGAACAGCAGCAGATGAAGGTTGTTATAGCTGAAAAACTAGTGCTGTGCAGATTGAAACTGAAATATCGATACTACAGATACCAGAACTTTATCCTCTCGATACTAAAATCAAAACATTGATACTTTGATACTTCAGTCATTTCAGGTAATGTATATCATCAACAGGAAAATAGTGAAAAACAACAAAACTTTTCAAATCTTGTCTAAACCATTTGTGGTTGAAGGGAACTTCTTTTTCTTCTGCTTGGGTAACGCATAAAGCACAGCGGCATGTTCTCAGTCAGCCACTCAGTCTGTAGAAGTTACATGTATGGCAGGTTATTTTAACATTAAATTAGCTTAGTCGGATGGTCTGTAATTGCATTCTACATTTTTCTGCCATGGCCTTTTCAAACAGCATTACGGGACCCTCTTGCAAACCCACAAACAATGCTACAAAATAAGAAGACATTTTTATTCACTATTCAAAACTTATTTTATTTGTTTGGCAGAATAATTTAAATTTATGATAAACAAATATAGTAGGGTTAGGATTAGAAATACTTTAAAATCAATAAATAAATTACTTTGTCTTGTATGCTTTATGAAGCGGTTATTTGAAAAATGCGTTTAAGATTTACCGGACACGTTACACGTGTTATCATAAAGTATCAGTATTGAATCAATATCCCCKATACCAGCCCAAGTTTTACTCAGTATCAGTATTGGAAAGAAAATTGGCAGTATCAAACATGACTACAACAAACTGGTAATGTGAGACCTACCATTACACAAGGTGTTAATGTGCAGGGGCAACGCCTGATTGGCTACCCGAGGTGTCACCCCCRAATGACTGAGGAGTGGATGGGATCACATGAGGTATTTCAAAGATGGGTAGCTAGAGCAAAGCTAGAGCAAAAATGGAGTAAATACCAAGCAGCAGCAGCAGAACAAATTTCAACTCTATTAGTCTTAAGTTAGCTGAATTACAACCATTTAAAGTTAACTGTGGAAGCCATCTCAAATTTTTGATTAGCATTTAGAATTTTGTAAAAAAAAAAAGAAGAAAAGTTTAGCCATTACTACATTAATTTTCAGCTTTGTCTAAAAATGGCCAAGTCATTGTTCTTGCTGTAAAATATAAATTAGTGGTTAGCTTGAATTGGGACTAGCAATCAGTAGGAATTTTGGATCAATCTTAGCTACGATCACACAAGATTTCAGCTCAATATTTCTTAAAACACCTCATTTAAAACCATTTGAACTTAGCTGTGGTGGCCATTTTGAACTTTCTAATCAAGAGTCATTTTCTTTATTTTTATGTGCCCCCTAAAAACACCTTGGCCCCTCTAAATAAAAAAAGTCTAGCTCCACCCCTGCTTYGTTTTCATGTTTTGTGTAACTATGATAAAATTGATTTGACGCTCACTTCATTTTTACCATAACAAAGAAACATAATTGCATTAACGTGCCAAATAAAAGCAAAAAATATTTAATGCATCATTCTCGTCATTATTTGTAAAATCATTCCCAAGACACATATTTTTAAATAATGGAAAAGCTTCAGAGCAAACTTTGCTCACAACTTGACACCACTTTGACAACATGATTTAACATCCTCACATCACACAGCAGCACAAAGCAGCTCTTCTCACCTCATCTACAAACACAATCATTTCTCTTGAGCTGGTATTTATTATAAGGCAACTTGTCATGCCATTCATTACCTGAAGAGTCATCTTTAAAAACCTGTTCCAACAAGAGATGTAACAGAGCCAGTTTTCTGCTCCCTTAAGGCAGAGCTGAAGATCTAGTTTGACTGTCCATTAGTAATGATTAAGGCAAGCAAATGGATTGTATTCTTTCATCTCCTCGATTATTAATAGAAACTGTCTTTTGAGAACAAGCTTCACTTTGAGTGGTGGGATCAATTAAGCATCAACTTCCAGAGATGTGAAGTCTCATTACTAATCTGTACAACAGCCCAGTGGTTATCTCTGTGACGGCTTCACACGCTCACTTTATTTGACTCGGTACAGGAAAACATAGCAGGCTTCTGCTAAAGCCTAGTTTGAATTAAGATTTTATCATTTTTAATTCATTGAGAAAATTCATTGAGTTCCATCTATTTAATACAAAGCATTCCTTCCTGATTTTAACACCTGGGTTTAAAAACTGAAAGTTTACAATCTGAAGACAACAATAGTTTAGGGACTAATTGCTTAAAAAGTGACCGACGCTTGACAATTAGACTGTTTATGCTGCAGGCAAAAGTGGCTCATACGTAATTCCTTTTATATGACAGTCTAAACTCAATAAATCTATTGGTAGTATATGTGGTAATAAATCAGATACTATATTTCCTGCATTTCTCTAAGCCACAAAACACTTTCCATCTGACTTTTATATCATTCAAGTATACAGATTGGTCTGAATGTTGATATTATCAAAGCCAAYATCAATAAAACTCCACATTCTCCTGTTTTGAATTGTCAAAGCTCCCTGGATGAGAAGCAACAGGTCCTTTACCTGAAGAACAGAAGCCTAAATGTTTTTGTTTTTTTCTAAGATTTAGCCAGGTCCCAGATGAATGAGAATCTACACCAACATACCAGAGTTGGTACTGGATCATAATGATATTACCATGAAGGGATTGATACCCGAGCTTGTTCTCTGCGAGAAGTGAAGAAATTTAMTCTTGCTGATATAGCTGCATGAATAAATTTATGTCATTTTGTTGCCACATCTAATAACCTGCTTTCTTCAAAAATTATAGGCAGAACTTTCTTAGGAGGTTTGAATATTATTGTTTGATAGGTCAGAATTTTGCTGTGGGCGTGTTTATGCAGAAAAGCAGGTGAACTGCTTGATGTCATTTTGCTTTAACCACTCAGCTGCAGAGCAGCTTGCTGAGGCTGTTAGAAAATACAGCCACCTTTACAACTGTGGAAGGAAAAGTAGCTAACTGTGCACAGGGATGGAGGACTGGAGAGCCCCCAGCAAGAAGAAATTAGTTCTGGTGTTGTGGGGACGGAGGAGGAGCTTCCTAAGAGTTCGACACTGCAGTTTCTCATAGAGTATAAAATGTCCATGTGGAAAAGAAAGTCCTGCAACTCTGTGAGCAAGAGAAGTATGGATCCAGCTAAACTACAATGTGGACGTAGCCTTATTAACCTCACTGGTGACTGGCTSATCAGGCACCTAAAAATATTCATTTTAGTTCCTTTCTCTTTGAAGCCCAAGAGAAATGACTTAGTATTTTTGTGTTGTCCTTATCTCTATCAATACAGTAAAAAAAAGGGTACAAAAAGCACAGTGAGTGACATTTTTTATTAASTGGCTGCATATTTGTAYCATTGTTGAAACTTGTGAGTGGTTAAACAATTCAACACTTCTGATCATTGGACCTCAAGCAAGAACCRTTCGTACGCACAGATTTGTTCTTAAGTTGTGCGTACGAGTTATTTAGGAGAATTTGTGGCATTCACCAATGTTTTTCATATTCTAAGATTTTTTTCAGATACGAACAAAATTYACGAGTGGTCCAGACCTGTCGTATATTTTACGAACAGTCAGTCTGCTGTTATCCAGACGGGTTTTCTTCACTAATAACTTTATATTTCGTTAGTTTGAAGATATTTTGAGTTGAAAATAAATYACACTCCATAATTATGTTGACAATAGGCTATTCTGCTTGAATTAGCGTTATAATTTTAAATGTAATAATTTAGACTAACAATATAAATTCTACGTCCGGCCAGCTTATCCAGGATCGGGTCGTGGGGGCAGCAGGAGACCCCACTCTCCCCAGCGACACCTTCCAGCTCGTCCTGGGGGATACCGAGACGTTCCCAGGCCAGAGAGGACACATAATCCCTCTAGCAAGTCATGGATTTTCTCCAAAGTGCCAGACTTATTTTGAAAACATTTTAAAATGCTTATTTCAGAACCGCAACTGAGACCACTTGAGACCGCGTGCACAGGGGGTACGGTGCGCAGCGCTGTGGCTTCTGAACAAATGAAAATGATTTAACACAGTTGTTTATACTTTTAGCAGCTCTTTTTATTCCACTGCTGACCTGCTAAAAATGACAGATTTTCTTTTCTGGATCTCTGACAGACGGACTTCAATCTCTGAACTCGTAAAGTTCTTCTTTTTAGTTTTCGCTGTCATTTTCATGAATGGACACTTCCTTGTATCCGAGGCAGGAAACATAGCCTTATATGGTGTTTTTGGGGTGGTAATTATGCTATCTCCTCTCGCGTGCATGAGCAGCTGGATACGAACAGGTGGAATTTACGCAGCTCATTTACACACTTTTCCTGAAGATAGAAGAGTTTGTTGAATCTGACGTGACATGTTCGTACGAACCCTTTGTACGAACAAAAGTAAGAGAAATTTAGGATAAGAATACGAACATGTTCCTGCATGAYGCCCAATGAGTTTAAATGTTGAACACAGCTGTATGTCACTTTAGTTTTAAAGTTTGTCTGTTTGCTTGTTCACTTTCCTATTGTGAGATTTGTAATACGTTAAGATCACGAATCTAGGATTTAAGAAGTAATCTTGTAACTCTTTCTGCTTGATTTGTAATGTACAAATATTTCAGTCTGAAAAAAAGACAAACTTTAACGAAAGCCAGCGTAACAAACTCCTACGGTATATATCTTCCTTCTGATTGTATTTGGTTTTACTGTAAYAAAAATAAATGCAGGAATGAAGGAGGTACAAAAAAGGCAAAGGAGGAAATAGATCAGAAGCCCATCAGAGTTTTCACATTGGGGTTAATATATTGTGGCAGGCTGAGGTGGAGCCTCCAGGGTGGAATGTGGAGCAGGCTCCACCAGAACACTCCTCAATCATTTAAATATTTTGTTGATTTATTTCTGTATACATATCTTTTTGTGATGCCTTTTATACTTTCTAAATCTGTCCACTGTGGATGATACAACAGCCTACACTATAAAACAGAAACSTGCATAAAGTTTAAAGTTTAAAACTAATTCAAGGTTTTGTGAGTGTCTCTGCTCTTCAGAACCTTGTMTGTTTTTTATAACTGTATGAATCATTAGTTTGAAGTGTTTGGGTGAGTGGTTAATAAGACTGTCTCGTGTCAAACTCAGAACATTTATTTCTGCTTTGTGCACACAAGAGGAGCAGTTAAGTAAGGTTTTAAAAGCTCAAGCACCACAGTGCGCATCTATAGGACCGTTGCTTTCAAAAACTCTCATCTTTGCTGCATTTTATCAGCAATAGCCAGTTTGATTTTTTTCTCTCTTTAATACACAATAAATAAGACATTAAATATTTAAAGGAGAAATATCATGTAAAATCAACATTTTTGAGTTTTATATCATGTTATAATGTTATACTCTCATTAAAAACATGCCCAAAGCCTTGCTTTAACTCATTCATGCATGTTTGAGAAATCCTGCAGCGTTTTTAGGCAGCCATGCTGAGGAGCAAAACRACAGGTGGGGACCAGAAACACCTTTTGGGACCAGAAACGCCCCTGGGACGTGGCTTTAAGCCGAGCTTCCTCATCACGGAGCAGACCTCCCCACCCCACACCCCACAAACGCCACCCATGACTCCTGCAGGCTCTGGGCAGTAACAAAGTAAACAACGAGTGAAACTGAAAGTGAAACTGAAACTGTCTGCTGGGCTCTTAACACAACTTCTCACTCAGTGAAGCTCTTTTCAGATTCAAATTACCTTTTAAGAGATGTATTTTCAGATGCCAAGTGAACTGCATCATAGCACCAGCTGCACCGAAATGGGAAAAACGGAAGTGGAAGGTGGTTCTTAAAGAGACCGAGGCCAATTTCAAGGAGTTTAGAAGAGGAAGTGATGAGAAGATAAGTTTATTTTCTATTTAAACATAAAACAGCATTTTAATAACAGCTAAAGGTGACATAGATAACTAAGATAAGAAGATAACTAAAGGTGACATAGATACTTTATTATGGTATAGTATTTAAATATATGCCTGAGAAACACATAATATTGCCCCATTAATAGTCCTGAGAAGAGTAAACCACCCCCTTATGCCAGAAAGCTTTTTTCTTTTATAAATAAATGTAGACCGTAGTTTTTCATGTAGYGAAATGGTTCATTGCTAACTTCTCCTTATTTTATCCTTTCCATCCTGGGGCAGCGATGTGGCTGTGACCAGGCCAGCGCAGAAGTAGTTTTMAAACGTGAAGACAGACAAGAGGCGAAGAGGAGAGGATAAAGTGGATGGACAGAGAAGCACAAACAGAGTGCAGCAGCAATGGGAGGGTGAGGTGGGGGTGGGTGGGGGTGTCTCAGCCTGGAACAGGAGAGACCGCTTTGACCTGATCTGGTTACCCTGGCAACAGTAGCATTGAGCTTTGTTGCTGTTTCAGGCTGCATGGGGTTGGGGGGGGGGGGTTAAGTGAGTGTGTATGTGGCTACAACTGCATCAAACTCAACACAGCCTTTTTTTTTTTTTTTTTTTTGTTGCCGGCAACAATTAAGTGTGTGGCTGTACGTAGTTATCTCCTGAGGCCTTGGGAGCCATCATGGAAATAGATTATTTTTTTACTTTTTCCCAAAGGAGAGTTCATGCATTCTGAACAGAGGAATGTCAGCACTCCTGAAGCTGCTTGCAAAGGGCAAGGGGCCTTCATGAGACATGCATAAACCAGAGAGGAAAGAAGTTTCTTACAAATGGAGCCTGGAGCAGAGTAAAGCAGACACGGTTTGTAAAGACAGTGTCAGATAAAGACAAATGGCGGTGTCTAATGCACATCATCATGCATTCTCCGCTGCACTCTCTTCTTTCTTAGGTCAGTAATTATTAAAGAGACACAAAGAGCTCTGCAGGATACACCTCCCCTGACAGCAAGCAGAGCCACAAAGAGATTACAGGACTGGCTTGATCAGTTCTCTCCATTTCACCGGAGTTGAAACAAAACTGTCAGTTACATATTTCAGGTCAAATTAGTCATTTTTCTTATGTGTGGATGCAGTGCTTCAGTGGGACAACAACAAAGCAGACTGAGGTTCATCGTCATAATAAAAAAAAAAATACAGCCACTTTCTATTCATTGAAGCTGAAACGATGTAACTGAAATATAAATTTCAGAGAATTTCAGTCCCTTATGTGACTTTCAACAAACTGCAGAAGTGAAACAATCATAAAGTAATAACTCTGAACCCGTGTTCAAACTGACGTTACAGAAGCTAGCTGCTGCAGCTGGGTTGGGACGTGTTATGCGGGGACCATCCTGTGTGTTTTCAGCATTTCCGTGGGTGCGCCACATATTTTTGTAATCTGTCTGAAATCAKTTGACAAACTGTGAATAAATCAGTCACTTCCCTCTGGTCTGCACATCACTCATTCTATATATGGTTGACAGCTAGCAAAGCCTGTATCCATATACTCATAAAGGAATGTTCTTGTCAAGTATTGTCTATGGGTCTCAAATATACAAGTACAGTTCTTTTCCTCTGCAGAAAGAAAAAAATTGTAAGTTTTACTCTCCTTTTCTTCCACCTGTCTTACGTCATCTTTAATATTTGAGGGTAATACTGGAAACATTTTTACTGTAAATTGTGTAAATATAGACAGAAACAGCTTGAAAATCTAATGCTAATCGAACTGTTATATTTTTATAAGCTAACTTGCTTCCCTCTGTGAACTGAGGTAGTATGTTGGAGGGTGGGGTTGTGATCAGTGCTCTGAATTCACTTACTTGTTGTAAATAGCTCTAGCTCTAYAAAAGGTTTCAGTTTGGAAAATAAACCGTTTGTTTGACAGAACTGACGGGTAAATGGTAAGTCTTTGCAGGGCCAGAACCAAAGTGTATTGCTGCCATCTTAAAAAGTCTCTAATTAACTTTTTTTTTAACTGCAGCTCATGCAAATGCTATTTTAAAAACCTTATATAATTGTCATTTTTTGCAATACACAATTATTTGCACGAAATTTTGTAGTTGAGCAAAGGTCCGCTGCACCTGGGGGTCAATGCATATTAGCGTTGCTGAAAAAAAAAAAGGATTTCAATGAAAAAATGGCCATGATGTAAAGGTTTACAAATCAGAATCTGCTTAAACAGCTAAGATTTTATTTTTTATTTTACGACATCAGCTGTCTGTTCTGGACGTAGGTCTACTTGAGATAATGGTTTGTCTTAGAAGGGATACTTCTGAAATGGGCTGCTGTTATTTTTAAAATAACTCTTCAAAATGTCCTAGTGGTTTATACAAAGACTATTATTCACACCTTTACATTACTGTCAATTCTGCATTGCATTTTATTTATTTTTTTGGAAGAAATTTAATGAAATTACTTCCAGAATGAATCCCAAGCTGAACTAGAAGTGCTGCTTCTTGCTGCTGTATTTGAGCTTTCAAAAGACTGTTGACTCTTATGTAAATTCTTAGTATTATGTAAAAGTTCAAACAGATCCACCTTTGGGCAATCTAAAAGTGAAATGATCTCAGATCTGTTCTGATAGCAAAATAAAATAACTCTAGGTATCACAAAGAGAAGAGAACACTAGGCCTCTGCATGTTCGAACTGCTGAAACCAGCTCTCTTCGTTGAAGCTGCCTGATGAAAATCACGTCTTTCTGTTCGCAGCTTTGAATCTGAACTTGAGTCCTGTTTTTATTTTTTATTTTTTATCTGTAACTTGATATTATTAAACTTATTTTGTGATATTTAAATAAAAGTAAAATAAACTAGATACCGCATAGCGGTGGCATATGACCCCAGCATGTACGCAAAGCACCAATGCACCAGAACTCAGAACTCACTAGAACAGATTTATTATTTGGGTGGGGGTACAGAGGGGTGGGTGGTGTCCATTGGTGGGCTTGATGAACAGCGTTTCATCAGAGTAAAAAAAATAAATAAATAAATCTGAAGCTCCTACATTGGCTAGTTTATGAGTTATAAACATTTTTATATGTCCAGACACCTTCTATTCTGATGGAGCCCCCTCCGTAAATATGGGGTCTATCATAAAACAGTTGGCTGATGCAGTGTAGGTCGGACTCAACTACAGTCCTGCCAAATTTTTTGTGGATATGTGC
>NW_013952602.1:259023-260751 GCF_001266775.1 Austrofundulus limnaeus
AAATAAATAAATAAATAAATAAATAAATAAATAAATAAATAGGTAAATAAATAAATAAATAAATAAAAAAAATAAAACTGTACAAAACAACTGCTTTGCGGGCGGGGGTTATGATGAGAATCAGAATAAAACTTTATTGGCCATGTACGCATAGAAGATATTTGTTTTTGCATACTGTTAAGGACACCACTGTGGCAGTCAATGACCTAAAAAGAAGAAAGAAGATGAGATAAAACTGTAAGAATGCCAGTTGTTCAGGAGAGTTACAGCATGWTGGAAGAAGCTTGTCTGACGCCTGGTTGTCCTGATCCTCATTTGACTAAAACACCGGCCTGAGGGAAGGCATCGGAACAGATGATAACCGGGGGAGTGATGGGTCTAAAATGATTGTAGTTTTGGAGCTGTGCAGGTCCAGCAGCAGCGMTGGTCTTCTCTGCAGACCTGATGATGCACTGCAGTCTGTTGGTGGCTGAGCTGCCCCACACAGTGATGGGCGAGGTGATGACAGACTCACAGCCGTGTAGAACTGCAGCATCAGCTCCCAGGGCTGGTTGAACTTCCTCAGCTGATGCAGGAAGTACATCCTCTGCTGAGCTCATTTGGTTATAGAGCTGATATTGTCCCACTTCAGGCCCATGAAGGGTTTGTTTACACTTGTTTGATTGATCCAGAACTGATTCTGTACACCAACAGCCTGATCATTTACACAATAACAGTGGGACAATTTGTCATTGCTGCCTGAAGAATGTTTAGTCTATGTAAAAAAAAATTATTTCCAGTATAACCTGTAAGACGTAAAAATGTGCTCAGCTTCTGCTTGTGATTGTCTATCCAGTAACTGTAATGTTCAAGGTGCAGAAAACCTTCCTTCTCTTGTGTTACCATTTAACATGGAAGCAGTGATGAAGAGGCATTTGTCACACCACTTCAGTTGTGGTTAGCTTTCAGCTGGCTGAGGTGTGTTTGTGAAGATTTATTACTCAGTTGTTGGACTGATTCTGTACACATTACTGCGGCTCCWAGCATGTCAGATAAATCATCCCTACTTGTCATAGTGTCAACTGGATTGATTTAATCATACGGTGTGAGCCTGCGTTTAGTAATCCAGTGCATGAACCGTGCACTTTATATTGCTGCTGCGAGTTCCATTAAAAGCAATTCTGATTAATTTGAAGCACACATTCGTTGACGCATTCTCCCTGGTTCTCTCAAAGCATATAATTAGATGGTTCTTGCTTTGAAAACTGAAATGAGAACAAATTTAGTGCCAAGAAGCTTATCAGGGTGTGAACAAGAGGGAGCACACATATCTACAGTGCATCAGTGTTGCATAATTGCTTAGCGCACATTAAATGAACTACATCTCTTTTACATTTTGCTCATTGTGGTGTGTTTTTCCTCTTCATTTGCCTTTAAAGCGGCGCTTTGTAAGAGTAAGCAATGTAAGTGTTAGATGAAAGCCAGGGAATGAGCGGGAGACGTGAGGTGTTAATCTTTAGCAAGTCAAATTGCTGCAATTATTCAGCTAACAAAGAGCCAACTGGAAAACAAATCGTCTCCTCACTACGTCAACCCCTTTATCTGTATCATGACTAGGGCTGTGTATTGGCAAGAATTTGGTGATACGATACATATCATGACASAGGGGTCACGATACGATATATCCCGATATTTCCGGATATATTTCGATACTGTTAACAAGGCGATATATTGCGATATTTTTGGTCC
>NW_013952602.1:262740-273422 GCF_001266775.1 Austrofundulus limnaeus
ACATAAAAATGAATGGCTGGCAGGAAAGTTGACATTTTAAACCTTAATAAAAAAATCGATACAGGGCTTTAAAATATCGATACAGTATCGGGAAATGAAATATTGCGATATTTCAGTGTATCGATATTTTCTTACACCCCTAATCATGACCCTCAAAAATCTGTAATTTTCAGAAAAGKATACGTATTGCTCACACGAGGGTGTGGGTGGTCGGCTGCAGGGAMAGGCAGAATGTGAGGAGATATCAGTGCCTGCAGTGCAGAGGAGCAGGGAAAGGAGGACGGAGAGAGATGTGGAGTTTATTTATAGTGGCAGAATTGGGAGATGGTTATTTAATTTTATTTATTGGAGTATTTTTTTACATCCAACAGACTCTGAGATGTATAATAAATTTGATAATGAGATTTTTAAAAAATCCATTAGATTGGAAAAAAAATCCATGAGATTGCCCTATACATCCATCTACCTGCAAAATGGGGGAAAATCCGTGTAATTTACGGATAATTTGCTCAATTTGACATGTATGCCTCTCAGTCACTCTCTGTGTACAGATGGACKTCCTTGCAATCTCATCGATACAAAACAACCATCAATGGAAGTCAGAAGGCAGTAATAAACTTTTTACAATAATAATACACTTATTTGATTTTTAAATGCTTGACTTAGAAATAAAATAAAAGCTCAGTTATAATATAGACTTGTGGRAAAAGAACTGAGGGTTTCGACACTGGTATGTTATGTTTTATTTGACCAGCAGCTCGATGGTTTCAGTCAGTAAGTGAAAGCCTTCAATACAAGCACACTTTAAAATTTCTTCCATTTCACACAAACTCCTACTGTCAACATACTGACATAGACTCAATGACTACTGTTTTTTAACAGAAACATAGAGACCTGAAGTGGACACTACAGAACCTTTTCTATTTTCAGATTCCAATTTTTTTTTTTTTGTTATTTGCCATATCGTCCTAAAAATCTCAGAAATGCATGTTTAACTTTCAGCATGAGGGGAAACTGAAAATTTTAATACCGTCTACATGTAGTAGTACGACAGTGAGGCAGTCTTTAAATTTGTGGAGTCATTGTGACAACTGAATAAATATTGAATGACTACCTGTCAGAGTTGATGTTTATCATTTTATACAGGAAACTGTACTGTATTGCTGTGGTGATACTGTCGCTGCACACTGTGAATTTAGTGAAAATCACACCGATCTTTTTAATTATCCGACAAAACATTTTTAACTCAAATTTAAAAACAATATTTAACAATAATTAGTACTTTGGTGGTGATAAGACTATGAAACTTGCCAGAATAGAACTGTGCAAAATCTGATGCATGGGTTGAATTGGAGCTGTCAGCTGTGCAGCTCCAGCTCAGCCTCAGCTGCAGATCACTTGTGCTGCTGTTGCTGCATTTCTCTTCCAACAGCAAACTCAGCATGCATTCAAGTGCTCTGTGTGTTTATGGTTTATCACAGCTGCATGCATTGATCGCTGCACACTCATGATCTAATGTTCCCAGGCTGTTAAACTAAATATACATTTACTGTTCAATAAAACATTCCCACTGAATCGATGCTTTTCAACTATTTTGCCAGCAAACACAGGAAGACACACTTTCACTTTAAGCCATTAAAACTGTTAGCGGCCACGGCAAACACTGAGATCACATTACTGCAGTCTCATCTCTCTCATCCTGATCTAAAAATATACAAAATAAAGTTCTGAACCTGAAAAAGGCTGTTCTATGTAGGCTGAACTGTCCTGTGAGTGTCTTCACCTGTAAAGGGAGAYACCCTGAATTCTGCAGCTCAGCCCACACACTGCAGCCCAAAATACAGCCCAGTGTCATTCCTCAGGTTTCTTTCTTTTCCCCCCATTTTCTCCAGAGAGTGGAAGTGTTGCCTCGGCAACAGACGTTACCATTGGTGGAAGAGAATACCCGACACACAAATGGTAAATATGTAATTTCAAATTCACACTGTCAACAAATCGGCCGAACATACTGTACTTTCCTCACCAACTGCTGAGTTTTCTCCTCCTGCATGAAAGCACTAAAAACACTCCAGGAACTTTTATTGCCAAGCCTTTTTTTCAAGCTAAAAAAGACAACGTGCTGTTGAACACTAACAAACATGTTGTTCTGTTGGCACAAGCCTTTACTGAGTCATTACAAGCAGACTACAAACACGAGTTTCCTTTTTACTGCTGACGCTGGTGTTTTGACACACAGTGAATTTTTTAAACTGTGTTGCGCTGATCTGCTGTGCAGAGCTGTCTTTGTTCTTACAGCAGGATGCTGACAAAGAAATGATGGGAGAAGATAACCCTCAGAGCTGCCTGAGGCCTCACTGTATCACTGCAGGCCATTTAAAAAATGTAATTCCCCTTTTCTCAACAGAAACTGAAACTTGAAGGTGAGCCAGACATGGGAGCGGCTCAATTGCAGAGTTTCTCCATCTTCTCCCGTCAACAAGTCCTTATTGGCTAAAATGAAATCTTTATCTGATCTCAAGAGATTGAATGATATTTTGAAAGATGAAGGACCAGTGGAAATAACAGAACACAACACTTTTAAACTTTTTACTCGTAGATTTCACTGGTGTTCAGCTATAACATTTCTCAAAACAACTTTTGAAATTCAATCTTTCTAAAATACTTTAAGAACAGATTTTGGTCTTATTTATTTTGATGGAAAAATCAGAAGCAATGAAGCAGTGCTTTATAAAAACCTAAATAAGTGCTAGACAATAAGTCAATATCAATGTGTATCTCAATAATAAAACATTTCAATAATGGGAATATGACTTCAAAAAAAGTGATTGATATACGTTACGTCAGTGCATGGTGACATACACCACAGGCTCAAAGGCAGTGCTCAGCACTACCACTCTGTTTAAACCATGCATTGCTAACAACCTACAACACACTGGATATCAGCACTAGGGGTGTAAGAAAATATCAATACACTGAAATATCGCGATATTTCATTTCCCGATACTATCGATATTCTAAAGCCCTGTATCGATTTTTTTATTAAGGTTTAAAATGTCAACTTTCCTGCCAGCCATTCATTTTTATGTTGTAGTTCAGCCTCTGACCACTAGTTGGCAGCAGTGAGCCAGCCATTTGGCTCCTCTACCTCTTGAGCTCCAGAGAGTAAGAGAGCATTAGCATTGTAAGTAAACATTAGCTTCATGCTCCAATAGCTGAATCTGAGCAGAAAAGACCGACACCCTCTGCCTTCTAAGCTGAGGTAAGGTTACAAACAGTTACTTATTTATCAGAATGTCTGTATTTTAAGATAAATTAAGTGTTTTGTGCGCTCTTTTTTCCAACTGTAGTCAGCTTTCACGTTACGCATAGCGCATGTGTCTATCACCTCGAGCGAGCTCGGCACTCCCCCCGTGACATAAAACTCTGTCTGTTGCTCTCAATGTCCGGCTGATGATCGCATCAAAGTCCATATACTTTATCCTGCTGTGTTCGCTTCAAAAACAGTTTAACTCGTTCAGCTTCTCAATTTCTTAACTGGTTTCCTTCGGGACCTGCCCTGCTGTTAACTGGTTTTCTTCAGGACTTGCCCTGCTGTTTGACCCACAGTTATATAAATCAGGTTCTGGATGCAGGTCAGCTGATCCCAGAAACTCTGTGTGCAGCAGCTTCATATCATCTGTTTACTGAACTTTATGACAACATAAAGGCTATTGTTAAGTGTTGGGTGACCATATTGTAAATTAATATTAAAAACTAAAAGCTGCAAAAAATTATTTTCAAACTATTTATTGGCAAATTTAGTCTAATAATTGAAAACATGGATGAAATACGAAACAAATAAAATAAAACACATACAAAGTAGAACACAGGTAAATCTATCAAAAGTATGTCTATGTAATATTAGAATTTTCTGAGACAATGAATTTTGGTTTTTCGTTGTTTTTTTTTATCCAGTAAGAGGTTTTTATTTAATAGAATTTTTGGACCAAAAATATCGCAATATATCGCCTTGTTTACAGTATCGAAATATACCGGTATATATCGGGACATATCGTATCGTGACCCCTCTGTCATGATATGTATCGTATCACCGAATTCTTGCCAATACACAACCCTAATGAGCACCAAAATGAGCTCAACAGCAGTGGGTGAACAAGCATCCACAGTTGGAAAAAGAAGCAGAAGAAAGAGCTAAAATAGAAAAGACTATTGTAACTCAGTGGTGTGGAAGTGGTTCGAGTATCGAAGGTCTGATAAACTCCAGCTTTCAGTCTGCTGTAAAATGTGCCAGAAGTCTGGTGCCGACTCACAGCGGGAACACATCAAACCTGTTTCACTGTCTGATAAAAGTTCCACTCAGTGAAACATTCTGAGCGTATGAAAATGAAGCACCCGAAAAGTTTAAGCCCTCTTCATAAAACATCACCATCTCCCTGTCAGCAGCTGTCGAGTAAAGTGATGCAGCCATTGCAAACATAATCTATATGGCAGGCTGTTGTGACATAAAAGCAGCTTCACTTCACTTACATTCCAGATATCTGTAGTTGGTTTATGACTAGACATATTACTTAAGATAACTAATTATATTTTGACAAGGCAAAATACTTATTTTCCATTTATATAAATACTTCTATTATGTGTAATTACATGCTGACTTGTATAAATGATGCCAGGTTCACCGTTAAGTTATATAAAGGCTCTAATTCAAGATATCTGCAATAAATTAATGACTACCTGAAACATATTTCAGATATCAACAATTAAATTATGAGTAAATGTGAGATATCTCACTTTTTGTTCTGACTAATCATAATTTTCATTAAATATATCTTAAATGAAATCAGGTTTGTAGGTAMAGTAAATATTGGTGTTCTTGTCAGTTTTTCTGACATTTTTATTATTCATATCAACATCAAAGTTATATTGTATCAACTGAAATTTGGAGTTGTATTGTGAAATACATTTTAAACATATTGTCCARTCCTAACCTAAAACAGTCTGTGACTGACACAAAAAATGTCAAAAATATGTGTGTATCTGTCAGCCAATAGTAGGGCTGTGTATTGGCAAGAATTTGGCGATACGATACATATCATAACAGAGAGGTCACGATACGATATATCCCGATATATTGCGATACTGTAAGCAAGGCGATATATTGCGATTTTTTTTGTCCAAAAATTCTCTTAAATAAAAACCTCTTACTGGAAAAAAAAAGAAAGAAAAGCTAATGTTTACTTACAATGCTAATGCTACCCTTACTCTCTGGCGCTCAAGAGGTAGAGGAGCCAAATGTCTGGCTCACTGCTGCCAACTAGTGGTCAGAGGCTGAACTACAGCATAAAATGAACGGCTGGCAGGAAAGTTGACATTTTAAACCTTAATAAAAAATCGATACAGGGCTTTAGAAYATCGATACAGTATCGGGAAATGAAATATCGCGATATTTCAGTGTATCGATATTTTCTTACACCCCTAGCCAATAGCTGCACAGCAGTCTCTGCCTGACTGTCATCACTCTCTCACTCATATCATCAGCTGGTAAGATCTGCAGACATAAACCATATGACTCATAAACAAATCAGTTGTTTTTATGTAAAGTTCTAAATGTAATGAATAAAGTCAGCGGATCTGCTGAATACGATGAACTACATGCTCAGTGTGAAYCAAAATGTGATATCTGGTATTTTTATGGATCTGTTACACACTGATGGTTTCAGTTGTTAATGACACAATAAACATTGGTTGCTCTGACTGGTCATTATTCTGACAGCACCTCCTGCGCTTTCCCTTCCATTTAAGAGGGAAACTTCTCCCCACTTGTCATCACTTCTAGACAGGTCATAGCTCGGCTGACAGGAAAAGGATTGACCCACAGTAAGACACTCATTGTTAAATACAAACTGTTTAGGAGCCACAGGTTTCTCTCAAAGTCAGAGACAAAATGCACACCCCCCCCAAAATTAAAATTAATTTGTACTTTTTGTGCCTCTTACTAATTATTTGGCTTCAGAAAAAAAAAACTAAACAGTAAAAAATAGTAAATTGGTATGACGTTAACAGTCAAATTAAAATGGGGTGTTATGTATTTCCCTGGCTCATACTGTAGTTCTATACCACAATCAAGTAACTGTGTTACCTTCAGTTATGAAACTGTTGTATATGGGGGCAGGAGCACAACTGCAGACTGAGCTCCAGGGAGGAGCTAGGAACAATAGGCGGTCCTTTGTACCAGCAAGCCTTTAGGCAGCTCCAAATGCCTACCATAGGAGATTTTAGGATTTCTCAAACATGCATGAATGAGTCAAAGCAACACTCKGGGAAGGATTTTGATGAGGGAATGACATTACAACATGATATAAAGCTCAAAAAAGTTGACTTTGCATAACCCACCTCCACTAAACTTGGTTTAAACTGTACTGTTGTACTACTGAAGAAGAAGCTGTTTGTCTCTGCTAGTGACAAACTGATTTCTTTATTTCAACTTTAGAAATCAAAAGGGAGCTGGAAACATTACTTTTTAATAACCATTTGATTGTGTGCATAAAACAACATAAAGTGGGGTATACACTCAGTACATTTAACACACAACATGTTTACATTTATCTACAATCCCACTCAATAAACTCCATAAATTTCAGTAATAGTGCAAATAATTAGTCTAAACAGGTACCGGAACTATCACTGGTTCTCCCTATAAAATAGTAAAATATAAAAGTTGTGATGAAACAGTATTCTTAGGACTTTACAGAGGAAAACAGTTGTGAGATTAATGACTCACTATCCTGTATCATTTAAATTTTTTCCTGTTTGATCACACTTGAATCAAATCAGTAAATTTATCTCCCTCATTTTCAAGTTCAGAGGCATCATTTATTTTGCCATAACTTTAAATCAGGGATGATGAAGCAGTTTTTTATGATCTCAGCAGTGGCTGTCCGCTGATCGATGCTCTCGTGCATCCAGAGATATTTCTTGACATCACTGCTCCTAAAAGACGTATTTTTTTGCTACTAACTCCCTGCATTTTGTCTGTTTTATTATTKTATTGACAGCTATTGTGACTGTTTGATATCAAAAGTTTAATAATGGATGAGGAAAAATTCATTTTTGCTGTTAAAATTTATCTAGCGATATATAACCTCCAATCTTGTCATAAAATCAATGAAAAATATCAAGTCCGGGATTCACTTGCTTTAAAAATAGGTTATTCTGGTGAGAAAGAGAAAAATATTAAGCTTATATCTTAAAGCTGATTTGTGTTATTACTTCGGCTTGATGTATCATTACCAGTGTGTTTTTAGGTCTAAAACATGCAGGATGGGGGTCACAAGGACCAGGATTAAAAACAGCAATGTACCACCAGACAGTAGTGTTTTTAAATGAAAATTTCAAATTTAAATGAAAAATCTTGAGGCTGAATAAAGTGGTTCAAGTAATGTTTTTACAAGAAAAAATATGTATGCTAACTGTGCACTTTAGCTCATGTTAGCTTCATGAAGATCAGTTCAGTTCCTGTACAGTAAAGTCGTTCTGATTTGGAATATTTTTCTCAGCTTTTTTTTGTTCCACAAATAAAACAAACAACTAATAAGACCTTAAATAAATACAAGGAGTGGGAAAACTACCCACCAGCTGCACACAAACTTCACTCCAAATAAATCAGAGCGCTGCACAACGAGCTAACAATCTGCTGTCAGTCAGCTACACTGCTAAAACATTCACCTTGGTGGAATGTTTACCTTTTTAAAAGGGTCATAAAAAACCATGGTTGTCCCGTTACGTTAAGTTGTTAAACATGAAACATACGCTGTGATTAAAGTAGTCCTGACTGCAGCTAACTGTACACCAGGTGTTGATAATTTGCTCACTAACGAGCTAACTGCCTGTGTGAAAATGATTTGATGCTGATGGAGACAGGCTCATCTCCCTATTAACACTATAATTACATGATATTGAACATATGGTATTATTTTCAATTAATAGTAATATTGTTTTTTCATTGACCTTTAAATGCCACAAGTATTTGATTAACATGAAGAATGAAAAAGCAGGTCTAATGTTCAGCTCCTCGTACAGACTGTGTTGTTCYGTCCTGTTGTCCTTGTGTTTTACCCCTGTGTTTATAACAACATCAGCAAGACAAAAGAGGCAGAATTTAAACTGAGGCAAGGGACTGCACCTAAATATGAAGTAAAAATAACAAATGAAAAGTGGGGGGTGGGGGTGGGGGGCTTGGAGCTAGACAGGACTAACATATTAGCCCTTCTACCAGCTACCATAAGAACATGAGCAGGAACACAAACATACAACAGGCTCGATCTCATCCCCCATCTGCCTGGTGCAGATCCTTGACCAGGGCTCTTGTCTGAAAAAGCAGAGGTCAAACCGTAAAGCAATTACGCTGGCAACTCATCAACCAAATGCTGACAGCAATACAATTATCTCCAGGCAGCAGCAGCCTGCTGCGGACAACCGAGCAGGGAGAAGGCTCTGTGTTTAACTCTAACTGGAACCGTGCTCGCTGTATAATTGCACCCTGCCGAGCGCGCTTTAATCCCGCATTTAACAGGTACAGAATCAGACTGAAGGGAAAGAGACAGTGAGACAGTGAGGATGATGCTAATTAGGTCTTACCCAAAGCCCTGGGTTTACACCACATTACTGGAGAACGACACGTGGGGAGATTTGTCAGGAGGAAAAAGATAACGCAGCAATCTCCCTGCCGTCAAGATCTGCGCTGCTGCCTGACCACTCACTGCTGAAGAATGTTAATAATMAGTGGAAATAATAGAAAAAGATAGTGAAGTACAGCCACTGTGGGTTTTACCCCTCACACTCTCACAAATGTTTCCCTGCAACACTTACTGTCAGAGTAGAGATTATTGATGCACAAAATATATAAATATATGAAGTTCAATGTATTAATCCACTATATATATTACATAATATTAAATGCAACTGCTGAAAATTTATAAGAGGCAAACTGCGCCATTTACAGTAAAAGAAGACTAGAATAGTATTGCTTTTTTATTTAATATCTTTATTTCACAGGTCGGCAGGGTCTACTGCTGATATAAGTGCAAAGTCAGAGTTTAAAATTTTCAGTCATAAATATAAAAAAAACTGCAACATTGACAAAGTTTATTGACCCACACTGGACCCCATTGTCTGCAATATATTTATTGGTGTGTAACAGAATAAAAAGTTCTGAATATGGTGTACAAGTATATTATGAAAAATACAGTAGGAGTGTGTCTGCGTTATAAAATCTATATAAAAACCCATTGTGCCTAAGACGTGATTTAAAACCCAGCTCGCATTTCTCCTTCTGACTTTAGACTTTTAGTCCAAACAGCTTAATCCTTATAACGCGACTTATATGCTCCACACAAACTGCAAACATTTTAGACTGTTAATGATACAGAAGTGCCAGAAATGCTTCAGCTACACTGCAGCTTGAACAGGTTGCCTCTTAGGCATGATTCCAAACTATTTTCACTCACTTTTTTAGTCGCAATATCACAGTTAAAATGTCAATATATCAAAAACAGGAGATTTTATTTTGGTTTGAGAGCTGAGATTGGTTAATATGAAGATATATTTATATACTTTCTTGCTGTATTAGCAGATGGAAAGACACACAGATCAGTTAAATTCCTCCTTGTAGAAGAACTGTCAAACCAACAGACAGTTTATAGCAACATTTCAGCTTTTTGGCAGGTTATCCCACTGCCAGACAAAATCTACCTTGTAGTACAGAAGCTACAAATTTAGCCAATCTTGTCTAAATGTAGACGTTAATTTGACATGTAGACTTAGATGTTCCCTAAAAATGCTCTTTTTAATCTCATTGAGACTTTTCAGCCGAGTTTTAGCCTAGATATTTATAGACTGTTTAGTAGGGCTGTGTGATGTGGCTGAAAAAAGTATCACAATATTAGTGTTTCACATCAGTCGATATCAATAATTATGGTATTGATTATTTTTTTGTTTTGTTTTCTTTTCTATTTGAAATAAGGACCAGGAGAAAAAAGGCTGACTAATACCGACAAACTGGTGATGTGACCTTTCCTCTTTTATCCACAATTTCCTCTCGAGCTGTTGCACTCGTCTCCTTCCACTATGTTATTCTTTTTTTTATTTTTAAGCAGTTATGAGTCACGGTAGCAAAACATGAAACTGTTGGTATGCATGTTACTCAACAGGTTGTTGTTAGCTTACAAAAGAGTGTGGTGAGTTAGTTGATGCCACTAAACATTGCATAGCTGGGCATTAGCTGTTTTTGTCACAATCTCTGTTTCCGGTCCTTMACTTAAAATTGGTAGATTTGCGTAAAGTTGGTAAGCAGTGTGGGCCTGACCGCAATTATTTTATGAGGCCAGAAGACACATAAAGAATAAATGAAGTTGGTGTGGAGACAGGACGTGGGCAGTAATTATACAGCTTTTGTACCTATGTGTTGTTACAATCTCTGGTATAGGTCCATCCATATTTTTTATTTCTCTACATAAACTTCTGTAAATTTTCATGAATTAAATTATCAATTTGCTGTATTTTCTATTGATACTGATCATGTGTCTATCATGTGTATCATTATTATTTTATCACCCAGCCCTTTAGATGCCATTCAAAAGCCTTAAACCGCAACTGCTCAGACAGAAGAAGGTGCTGTATGAGTC
>NW_013952602.1:273462-276087 GCF_001266775.1 Austrofundulus limnaeus
TATATATTATTCACAGCTTTCTCTGTGGGTACTCTAAGCAAAGTTTGTAATGAAAATTTACTGACAAACTGCCAGTAAACCAAACTTGGTAAATCTTTTCAAATTGAAAAAAAAAAAAAACAGTTACCTGAGTATGGAATCTAGTCTTTAAAGATTTCTATTTTCTCATTTCTGTTCATTAGTTTTATTCTTAGTCATCTTTTGTCTTCTTCAATTTTCCTTAAAGTTTTTAACAGTCCACCAAACTAACATGTCTTAGAAAAGCATCTGCCTCCACTGCGAAGTAAAAAACTGATCCAGTTACTATGCACCCTGAATGGGAGCAATATTTGCTTCCATGGGCCTGCAGGTACCAGCTTGAGCTGTGATCCGAAACCCTCCCTCATCCTGCTGGATCCTTCCTGCAGGGGAGGAGGTGGTAAATTTACCACTTTTAAAAGTAATGAACATCAGAATTAATTCTAGCAGTTACTATTAGTAGATTTTACAGTTTCACTTTAAGGCATTTAAGGCTTGTAAATTTCACAATGTAATAAAAATATCATTACTTGTATTTAATATCATAATATGATGACCACWGGAGAGCTGCTGCTTTGTCATAGTATAAAGTTTGGGTGCAAACTTATTGTTTTGCGCTCACATTTCTTGACTTACAAACATGCTGTCACTCCCAGCAATAAGATAGACAATTTTATAATACCTACATTCTGCTCCCTTACATGTGAAATGTTTCAGTCCAACTCAGCTCACAGTTCAGAAACAACATTCAGCTGTAGAGATGAGAAAATGTTAAAACCACGCTGCATTTCATGCTGTTTAGGAGCAAAGCATATACAAACGTTTACAAAAAAAAGTTGCCAAAAATCTCTTTGTGCTGCTTTTATTGACAGACTGAAGCTCTTCCGCAGGTGTGTGAAACCCTACATGAGCATTTTTGAGTTAAACACACATCTAGGCAAAATCTTGAACTAAATATGGCCTAGAAGTGTTTTTGTAAATGTAAATTAGTTTCAGATAAGCATTTAGCCATAATTTATGTGAAAACCAAATGAAAAGATGACCTTAAAAGGGTTTAAACTCAGAGCTCCGGAGTGAAATCATGCTGTAAGTTCTATTACCCCAACTTGTCAGGCTTTACTCCCTAAAAATCCTAAATCAAACACTCATGGCAGTAAATCATGAACTAATCAACAGTAGACAATGTCATTACTAGCCTCATTAATGGAACACATGATGTAGGGAGGCTGAATGGCTTAAAATGGTTGTAAAATATAATTAATAAGTAAAAACTTAACAATCCTTGAATAATTGCTTATTACTTGCAAACAAACAAGGCATAGGTTTTAAACTAAGATGATCTAATCTCTTGAAATCTCTGGAAATAATGCAGTTACAGCTAATTGGTTATAACTTGAGAAACAACATTATGCATAGTTTGTTAATGATTTAAGGATGTGTTAAATGTGACTCTCAGGCACCACACCAAATATGTGCTCAATATCTGTCAAATTCACAGAGGTGTGGCTGTTTTCAGTAATCTATAGTTGACTAGCTCTGATCCACTTCAAAGCTTTATCAGTTGTATACAGTATGTACAGTCAAYAGCCATGTTTCCATCAACGTTTTTAAGCGCAATTTGAAGTTTTGCATTAGAAAAGCTGGATGGAAATGGCACAATTCGAAAAAACGTCCTCTATTTTGCAAAAACGTTTTCTTGAGGTGGTTTTTGGATTTTTCGGAAAAAGAGTTAATGCGCAAAAGGAGAGATGGAAACACATTTGCCAAATCAGTTCTGACGTAGTGAACATTTACCTCACATGGTTGGTCAGCTGTTCCCGCTGGCTGTCCGGTGCCAGTACCAGTTACGACTGCATCTACAACTGCAGCTGGACCCTCCTCCCGCTGTCAGCGTATTCTCAGTTATTACCAYAACGTGAAGAGAATTGCATTTCTTTTTCTGTCTCCAGACAGCATGTAACATCACCAACACTAGGATAATTACAACTTTCCCGATAGTAGCAACAYGCTCCTGATAAATTCTCTCCATTGTCCCGAGATGTGCATCCCTGCGAGTTTGCTACTTTACTTCCTGTTTACTACAGCCATGTGTAATGTCAACATGTGTTTACTTTGTGTAGCCTGGTTGATTCGATCCAAGCCAGCTAATGGAAACATGTCCGATTCACTTTTCTTGGTTAAAATTTGAATTAAAATTGGATGGAAACACGGCTAATGATTATTTACCAGGGGGTTTCACTGATCATAAAATATTTTGCTAACAGAGAACGTGACTTAACTCTAAAAGTCAAATCCAGGGTTTTAACTGAAGATGTTTTGCAATACGTTCCACTCAAAATATGTATTGGGGACAATGCTCAGGTACTACCACACCAAATATTAGCATACTGTCAGTGAAAGTGAGTGAGTTAGAGACATGTTTGTGTTTCTGAGGATAGTTAGCTTGGTGCGTAACCATCTTGAATTGGGTTAAGTCTAAAAGTGAGAATTGGTGTAATTAATTCATTTTTCATATTATTTGATTTGCAATGTTTTGTTGTATGTAATGTGTTTAGTTTTGTTTTGTTTATGAAATGAAATGAATAAACTACATATTTATATATATAT
>NW_013952602.1:276180-284893 GCF_001266775.1 Austrofundulus limnaeus
TATATAATCAGTTCATGAGTTATTTTGCTAAAGATTGAGACAAACACACACGCATATTCAGTGTGTGGTGGGTGAGTGAAGGCGAGAAATGAACAAGGAACAACTTTAAACTGAAAAAAATTAAAAAGATAAAAATAAAATGCACCAAGTTAGCCTGGATCAGCTCAGGTCCAGTTGCAAAGGCACTCCAAAGTGCCTGCTACTGCGAGACAAGCCCAAGCTTTCAGCTCCTCTCYACATGCTGCCTTCCTGCAGGAACAGACCTGTCACTCATCCACTGGGGCATGTAAAAGTACAGCGATCGTGGCCCAGTTTGGAGAGTCCAGTGGGTCTGAATGATGTCTCATCAGCCACTCTGGTGTCAGAGCAGCGATGCGAGGACAACTTGTTACCATGGCACCCGTTCAGGCGCCACGCTGATGTGCTTCCAGGTGTTGAGATAGGACCGCAACGGTGGCGTTTCTCTGAGCGAACAGGTGAAACTGGCATCAGGAAAGCGCTGTAAAACTTGATACAATCTACTTTAAACCTGGGTTTGATAACATTTATTGGGAACAGAAAAGGCGCTGCGCSGTGTTTGCTGTTGTGTGAATTTTCCTGCGTGAACGTAAACTGGTTGGTGGCTGGTGCACCTCTCGTCTCCCTGCCTYCCCTTTAACAAGGAGTGATCCATGCGCCTCCTGTGGAGGAAGAACATGTTGATCCAGGCGAGCGAGAGCAGAAAAACTGATTACGGAAGCACTCTGGTCAAATGTCAACACAGCGCTGCACAAGTAGCAAAGAGACGTACATCAAACGCGGCAGCTCGAGTGTGAACAGACGGCTCGCGCTCGGCGAATCGACTGAAAACAAACAAACCTTTGAGTTTACAAACACAGGAATTTCCTCCGCTGACCCTTGTTCAGCACCAGTGAAGTTTCCGGTTTTTGTTGTTGTTGTTGTTTTTGTGTGTAAGTGTGTGTGTGTGTGTGTGTGTGTGCCCCGCAGCTCTTTATAAATTGGGAAGCTGATTCAAGTCTATAAAAAAGAACAAACTATCAGCTCTGCAGAGCTTTGAGACAACAACTCCCTCTGAGGACCTACCTCACCACAGAGCAGCTGCCAACTCGTCAGGCACACGCTAAGCCCTGCGTGACAGGTGAGCAGGTTTGTTGCAGGAGAGCCATTCATTACAGGGAGCCCCCCCTGCTGTGAAAATTAAGAGTGGAATCAGAGTGCAGGGCTCACCGTGATTCATCCTGCTGCCGTTGTGATGAAATAATCACAGCCAAACGGTGCTCGTACTCWGCGGGACGCCAGGGAATCTGCACGCTGACGGCCAGGAGAAGTAATTGGCAAACATTAGAGAGAAGGGCTATTTGCCCATTTGCTGTGCAATCCAGGTCAGACTCCCCCCACCCTTCTGCCTGCTCTTAATAAACACATGTGCCTTTAAAAAAAAATAAAAACATGCGACAAGTGAATTCCCATCGGTGCTTTTGTCTGCAGTCAATGCAAGTCAGGAGGTCACCCACCCCCCATCCCCCCAYCGGCCGGAGCTGGTGAAATGGGTGAACGGAGGAGAGAGGGGTAAAGAAAAACAGAGTAGGTGAAGACAGCATGGAGATTTACTAGCTAAAAGGTGGAGTGCCTGGGCAGATGCCAGATCACAGACAAACTAGGCACAGTGACAGTTCTATTCCCCAGCTGCCTCCAGCCAGCTGTCACTGCAGATAAACACAATGGGCTCTTCTYTCCAACAACAACACGCTCTAATCTGGAATTGACAGCTGACTCTGCCACACAACTCTGAGGGATTTCAGACAAAAGGATGCTGYGAGTCAATTACCAAAAAAGAAAAAAAATGATGCTTTCTGAATAGCTTTAAATGAGGAGATGAAGTAAAACAGTTCACACAACACCATACAGGTGTGGGGTAAAATGTTTGTAATTGAAGGCCTGGCATTACTTGAAGGAATGCGTGCCACCTGCTGCCTTTCCAGACAGAATTAAAACTGAAGAAAGCTCGTGCTGAGATAAGAGAGGTATGCTGCTTTGTTCAAACCTTGTAAATGATGAAGTTTTGTATTCTGACAGKTTGAGGACCAAGTAGGGWTCTTTGCAGTAAATATAGGGAGTTTTTTGGTGTGGCAGGAGTTTTTTCCTAACCGTGATTATCAGAGTTCTTCAGTGTGAGCAGAGTTTGTCCTAACCAAGATTGGCAGAGTTTGGAACATAGGTGGAGGTTCTTGGGTGGGCAGAGATTGGTCAGACTGACTTGTCTCGTAAACATAATTTATTGACTTCTAATTTGGCTTCCTGTCTCAAGTTATGATTAATATTAGTGCTGGGCAGTATACCAGTTCGTACCGAATACCGTTTTTTTTATTTTTGTTATGAATTTTCTGAATACCGAGTTTGTTGCAGAGGCGGGTGGCAATTCTGCTGCTTATATTGATTGACGTTAAAAAACATYCCGTTTTCGCCGTTGCTTATTGTAGTAAACACCTCTTCAGTGACGTTCACAGTTAGATTTAACACATGATGTTAATATGGAGATGTGGAGACGCGGAGACTTTATCGTGGTTCTATTGTGTAGAGCCGGGGGGAAGAAGTTTTGTGGTGGAACTGAGTTGACTGGTGTGCATGGTGAGTCATGTTGTTAATCTTTATTAAATAACATAAAACAATAGACCTGATAATAATCTTTTCTTAACCCTCCTCCTTCCCGACCGGACCAAAATGCATGACTACTGTCTCCAACCAGGAGGAGGAGAAGAAAAGATGTTTAGAGGAGAGAAACAGAGACACAGACAGAGGTACAGTAAAAGAGAAAAGTTAATAAGCAATGTTTGTACATCTTATTATCAACTGACCTGTGATGAAAAGAAAAATACAGTGACATACCGTAAATGTTGAAAATGTGATATAAAATTTTGGTCATACCGCCCAGCACTAGTAAATATTCATATTCAAAATAGCTGTTTTAACCAATCTGAATTGTGACACATCCCGCCACATGTATGGTGTTCAAATTTAGTGTGGCTGTGACATTATTGTCTCATTTTGACTAAAACACATTCAGGAGTGGTGCAGTGGTTAGGAGAGTCATCCTGAAACCAGTGGGTTGTCAGTTCGATCCCCCATTCCAGTCGTCTTAGTYGTTGTGTCCTTGGGCAAGAAACTTCATCCACCTTGCCTACTGATGGTGGTCAGAGGGTCCGGTGGCACCAGGGCATGGCAGCCCCGCCTCTGTCAGTGTGCCCAAGGGCAGCTGTGACTACAAYATAGCTTACCATCATCAGTGTGTGAATGATTGAAGCGTAAATCCCGTATATCTAATTTCTCTATGGGATCAATAAAGTATTTTTTTATTTGAATTGAATTGTATGGACTTGATAATGCGCTGTATAAGTTCAAGCCATTAAAAAATTTATATTTATTAATATTTCTAAAGTAGTCAATCCKACCATTGCCGTCTTTACACACTCCTTCCACACAACAAGAAACTCCCACTTAGTGAACTCATCCTCTTGAGGACAGCAGTTAAAGTCAAAGTTTTTAGCTTAAATATCTCACAATAAGTCACACTCAGAGTATATTTTGAGGATGATGCCCAGGTACTACAACACCAAATGTTCAACCAATATCTGTAAAACTGGCTGACCTAAAGCTATKTTTGTATTTTCTACAATGRACAGTCTRTGGCAGCTATCTTGAATTGACTCCAAAATGTAATTTGTTGTACTTTTAATGATTCTGAGAGTTGTGTTATTCAWTAMTCTAKTGTGTCATGAGATATTTTTGACAGATGCAGTTGACTAAAACAACTAATGGCAAAGTTTGAAAATGGATCTGCATTAAGTTAGTGCTTTGTGTTTGGATTTGCCTCGCTGACTGTAAATATGAGATGACTTAAGCTACTTTTGAGCTTCTGTTAATTGTATCAGAATGCAAAAATACTGAGCTCATGTTCCCTTTTTGATTTGCAGCTCATATATTGTGGTCCAAAAAGAATCTGTGCTCTGCTTTCAGACCTGGCAGCTCTTCGAAAGACGGCCTTCCATCACTGTGACGTGACATCCATCCCGTGACAAAGAAAAACAAAAATCTCCATCACTCTGACACTGACTGCCAGGAGTTTGATGTTTTTGCATGAAAACACACAGCCCAAGGAATCACTTTATGTGGAGAAAAATGCGTCCTCAGTCTCCAAATCGCTCACGCTGCCAGGTTTAGCCTCAGTCTTTCCACAAGGCATTATGTGGATCAGCGCGCTGTGTGCTATTTGTGACTGTCTGTTTACGTTTTCACAGAGAAAGCTGGCAGCCACGGTGCGTCTGGGCCTGCCAATACAAGCCCGGGCCTCAGCTGACCTGGATTTATGTGTCTCTCCACACAGCAAAACTTTTCACAGCCCCCATAAAAAGTAATATCACACACACACACTCCAGTTCAAAGACCATTAAATGAAGTGAAACGTATATCTTCACTGACTCCTTACCCTCATCTGTTCAGTTACTCCCAGCCTCCCTCAGCCTGTTTAATGACATCAGGGCATTGACTTTTAAGTGCTCTATTCCCCTCATGTCCAGTGACTTAATATTCAAACAGCCTTATAAATGAGCAGCACCAATCCTGTTCTCATTTTTAGCCCACTAGTACCTCATTTTATTCCTATTAAATTCTGATGGAGTGATGTAACCCCGCCTTCCACTCCCACAGTCCCTTTTACAGCCACAAAAATCAGCCGTCCTCTGCAGTCTGCCGCGGCTCGTATCATAAATACATATGTAGCTCTCTCCTCAGGCGGAATCTAAATCACTTCTGCTCAGTGTGTAGACACCTTCTTTACTGAATTTAGACTCCTCCGGGTACAGACAGATGTGATTTGCTACACAAAGTGTTATTAGTGTAGGTAATATAACAATAAATTACCATACAGAGATTAAATGTCCACATTTATTTTTTGCACATTTTTTAAATTACTTTTATTGCTTTCTTTTACTTTGACCTCACTGACAGCAGCTGAAAGCTAACACTAGGGCTGCAAAATTCCAGGAAAATTTCCCAGATGGAAAATTTTCATGGGAATTAAGAGAAAGTTATGGGAATAAACTGGAATAAACTTGAAATTATTAATAGGGAATGTTGGCTTTTAACATTTTTATATAGTATTTTCTTAACTAAAATAACCAGATTTAATTGCTGTAGATGGCAAGAAGAGGTACTGCACACCTAAAAATGATAAACCAAAATTTGGACATGTAGAGCTAGATKGAAATAGTGACATGTTCTTAATTGCAAATACAGTTTTAGTTTTGTGACTAAAATTAGACATTTTTGTTCACAAGTTTAAGGCTTTCAATCGTTTTTAAGTGATATTCAGTTTACTCATTTTTGCTTGGTTTTTATGTGTATGCAATGACAAAAACACAACAAAATCATATATGATGAATCTTTGTTTAGAGTTGTGTGGATTAATTTAAAAGAGTATTAAAAACACAATGAAAATTAAAACTATTGTTCTCTAAAAGTTGTATGATTTTGACATCGTGTTGTAATAAGTGATGACATCATGCGCAAATTAGATCAAATTTATTACTTTCAAACTTTGGATCAAACGCATTGTTTGYCTGTGAAAAAACTACATATTTGTTTAAAATACCTACTGTTTCCACTTAATTTCCATAAATTCCCATTATSTCATGACATTACTGGAAAATTTTAACTCCTTCTCAACCCTATAACACCAACTCTAAAAGATATCTAGGCACAAATCTGCCATCAAAAATAATAATAAAAAAACAGAAGTTTAATATGTTTAATATATAAAGTTTAATATATAAATGCTACTGATAGCACAAAACTAAATGGACATTTATGAACAGATGACCTTTCTGCAAGTTAAAAGCCAGACTACAGATATATTTTTATAACTAAGCACTGCTAACAGCTTTGAAATTTCACTAACCTAGGCACTGATTCTCCTACCAAAGCCCATCATTTACACTGACATTGACACTAAACTCCTACTCGCCGAGCAGAAACCTCCCTTTCCTCTTTAAATGGATCAGAAACAGCTGACATTATTGTGACATTTACCTCAAGCTACAATATTGCAGCATTTTGACTCTCCTTTGCTGTACCCTCCGTGCTGCATCCACTTCTCTCACAGCCACACAACAGCTCTTTGTCATGTACTGTAAAATGAAAGTGTAAAAAGGACTTTACTATTTTTCTGTGAGTGTCGTTACACCAGACTTTATCAGATTTGACGCATGACTGGATAGCGTTTGGGTGAAGCAACAAGCATAAAAAGCACATTAAACCTAGTTGTAGACACTCGGTCACAGAAAAAAACCTCGGCTATAATGATGGTTATAGTAAAATTTCAGTACAAATATTTATTTAAACGGATAGTTCATTCAAAATTTATTGAGAAAATAAAAATAAATTGTCAATCTATTCAGGTTTTACAGKCTCATGAGTTTTCTGTCAATATACCAGAGTTCTGTTTATTTTGTCAGGTCTCTAGGCACAATCGAGCTTTTGCACACATAACAAGGTCTGATCCAGGAAGAGCTCTGACAGCGATGTGACAGCGGSGGGGTTAAAGGTCATCGCAAACCTCACTCAATCCTGATATGCCTGCGTGTTTGTGTTTGAGCACACAGACACAGTTGGAGGTGTGCGTGCGCTACTATTCCTGTCATTTGTCAACCATCTAAAAGGTAATTACTGTTTTGAAACATTGGCTCATTACAATATGGAGACAAATGGCTTGTCTGTCTGCCTGAATTATTGACAGCATAATAACAGGCCATCTGCCCCCCTCCCCACCGGAAGCTCTAAGTGGAATACATTCATCATGCACAGAGTATAAATGCAATTAAATGAATCTAGGAGCATGTAGTTTCACTAACCGATTAAATAGATGCTGATGACTGTAAGTGGATGCAGCCATGCTGGGTAAGTTAAAGTCRTTTCACACTACGTCCGATGCCGAACAGTCGGCTCGCTGTCATGTGGTTGTGAGACGTTTGTATTCGTGCACACCTTTTATAATTCATGAAACACACGGTTCAGAGCTGCTGGGGAACCCCTCAAGCAGCAGGACACGTCAGAGCACAGGTTTCTTCCCGCCGGGGTCTCCAATCYGTCCCTACATCTACCGTTTGGCCACAAATTAGTCACAGATAAAACATCACACTTTTCAGGAGGCGAGCTCCTCTGTGCTATCTCTATTATGGTGTTTTTGGCCATTTGACTATCTTTATATGTGTATCTGGAAGAGTCGTATAGATGGACGTACTTTCTGACGGCCTCGGCCAACTGCTCCTCCAAACAATCCATGCCACTTGTACGCGCAGCACAACTTCTGGAAGCAGAGTAGTTCAAGCAATAAGAAACCATTGCGGTCTGTGGGTTTTTCTGCACAGACAAATGTGCTCACAGACTTCGGACCAATCACACAATACTTTCAGCATGCCCCATATAAGAAAATGTTTGAACCAATTGTTGTGTCGGGAAGGGGCAGAGGAAGCTACTCTGAGAACAACGTGATGCAATTCACGCAACTGTGACAATGAGAGATGATCTCATGGCTTCAGGTGTAGTGCGAAACAACCTTTACAAGTTAACTTTTATAAGACAGAAACAGCTGGCCTATTCTAGGGAATTTCAACCATAGAAGCCATTAAATCAATAACCGGGGAAATGTCATAGACACAAGTAGATGCTGCAAAACTGAAAAGGGAGACTCAGGCAGAGGTAACCAGTAACAGGTTTAAGTAATGGCTTGTTATAACTCTAACCAACTCTAGTTTGTTGTTTATCCAAACAGGATTTTAAACACATTACTGCATGCTGCTTAGTAAGTTCATCTATATGTGCCTGTATTTAAATGACTAACAGGAGTTTTTCACTGCCTGAAGGTTTCCTAAAGATAACAAGCTGATGAAGCACTGAGGAGTAGCTCATAAAATGCTCCTGAAAAAGATAAGTAGGGCCCAGTTTGCACAACACTGTTTTAAAGTGAAACTGTAGTATTTCTGCTAAAATAGCAACACAAATGTGGCTGTTTTCTCTGAAACCAAAGCTTTTAGAGTAGATGAAGAACAGTGAAAATGGTGGATAGTAGGATTGCACCAATTGCAGTTTCTGGTTGAWGACCGATCTTTGAAATGTCTGACCCGCCGATACCGATTTAGTCCAATACTAATTTTTTAAAGGGGACCTCCTGTGCAAAATTCACTTTTTAAATGATTTTATACTTCAATTTACCGTATTTATTCAAGTACAATACGTAAAATTTAATCCATAAAATCATCCATAAAGTTGGGGGGTAGTACTGTATTCAGATAAATATTTTTACTTATGTATTTTAACTGAAATATCGGCAAAATGCCTGAGTCTGGAAATGAGACCGCGTTGTAAAAATCAGTTGAAACGAGCTCACCTGTGACACTCCTCCGTGCTTCAGAGCGAGATAATAACAGATCCAAGCAGGCGACATGATGTGAAAAAAAGGGGGGAAAAAGCAGTCCTGTAYCTTAGTAATGATAATGAACTAATGACATTAGCGTGTAACCGGGCCACTCCTCGAACAACAACAAACACATGTTCATCTGTAATGGCTGCCATCTACTGGTGTTCTGAAAAAGTTTGTATCCCTGAAGAAAGTTTCCCCACCAGAGGGGGCACTCACGAGTAGGAAGTAATCTGCTTTTCC
>NW_013952602.1:284905-293809 GCF_001266775.1 Austrofundulus limnaeus
TATAAAGACTGCAAAGGCTGAAAAATCTTGAAGTCTGTATGAAATTGGAGGTAGTTTGAGGATTAAATGTTTTATGCTTTTTAAGCTCAAAAAAAAGGGGGGGGGGTTGTATTATACATGAGATCGTATTATACACGAATAAATACGGTAGGTCTGTACTGCTTCCAGAAAGTGCCAAAAAATACTCGTAGATTTTTTTAGCAAATGTAAATGGTTTTTTTTTAGTGTCAGCAAATGAGTTGTTTTAAAAACCCGTGGATTAACCCAAGTGGAGACTCTATTCACTTCATTACAGGAATACTACATTTGTCCTGCTGTTTTAACAACAGCCACAGAGAACAGAGATGCATGGCCTAATTTTGTTTTTACTTTTGATGGTGTTATGGCAATATTTATTTAACAAAGACAGAAATACGTGGTCCAAGAATGAAGGTACTCCATGAGATGATCAGCTGAGTTTTACTGCAACAACAGAAAACACAGAGAACAACCTGGCCTGTCTCTGTGCCTCTGCTTCTCTCTGTCACTGTCTCTCCACACTACTGTTGAACACTGTGTCTCGAGAGGCCTCATATATATATTAACAAACACCATTATGTCATCTTAGCAAGATTTGATACAAGGTCAATGGAAAACACAAAGATAAACACAAGTGATATCTAAGAATGACTGTTGTTAGCAAATCTTGTTCTGACTTTAATCATTCTGCAGATGAACAGCATGTCATGAAAACCTAGGTCATTAAAGGATGTCATGAATTACTAGCTTAAACATAAAAGTATTAGTTCCATTACAATGGCAATGTCCCTGAGATATTACAGAAGAAAGTTGTAGTTTGCGCAAATAATTTCACGATGGACTCCTTTGAAAACTACGAACAGCACACAGCAGGATTTGCCTAAGGACTTTCAACAGAAATAAAGTTCTGTTTCTACTGTTCATCACAAATCTGCAGATGATGGCGATGTAAGTGATGTCTTGTGTGTTCAGTGTTGCTGTTTGGTATGACCATGATTTGTCATTTAGCACAAATTAATGCTGAACAACAGTGTGTGGCAATGACTGATGATTGGGGAGGTGAGCACCTTCCAGCCTCTCTGTTCATCTTTCCCCCTCCACAATGCCGGCTTCTGGAAGTGGCAACAAATGAATGTTGGCCTCCTTGGGCACCTGCCTGTCACTACCAAGTCCTTGCCAGGGGTGGCCAAACGGCGCATGGCTCGTCGTCGTCAACTGATCTGATGGGAGGGAATCGCACTTGAGGAGGCTACAGCATGGAGACTCCTGTGCCACAGCGCTCATATCATGACACGGGAGCCTCCAGGCTGCAGTGGCATTGGACTGTTCATCTCTCACTCCACTACACCGACTTTGGGAAATGGCGTCAGACACTTGTTGGCCTCCCCGGCACCAAGGCATCTGACTTTGGTCTGACACTCTAGTCTGTTCTCACCAAGCCTTTGCCTGGAGGTGGCTGCACACCATACAGCCCGTCTATTACGATTGTACCATTGTACATCTGCTTGTACTAGCCCTTTTCACGTATCTGAAGTGCATAAATGCTGTGTTGGGAGGGCGGAGCTAATTTAAATTAAAATTTGGGAGGGTGTTGCCAACAGAAGATTATTTGCATACACAGCTCGTTCCGAAAGGAGCTCAGATCAGACAGAATTGACCAGGTGAAATCTCATTATCTGAAAATGTTTTTTTTTATTAAATATTATGAACATGTTTTGTATAGCCCACAATAAGTCCTATATTGTTTAAGTTACCATAATTGGTCCCCTTTAAATAACTGAAACTGTCAGGTGTTACAAGGTCACAATACATCTTCAATGTTCCAATCTTATTTTATTGAAAACATTGAACAATACAAACTTGTTTTAACTGGACACTAGGTAGTGCTCACAGCAGAGCAAAATGAGACAGTGCTTGATTTTCAGACCTTTGTGGAGGTAGGTGAGAAGTTGATCTTTTCCACAGATCTTATATAAGTATTGGTCAATTCAATTTCCCAAAATTAAGAAAATCGGTGCCAGTAAATTGGCAGGACATTTTATTGGTGCACCCTTAGTAGATGACAGATTACTGTTTGTGCCTCTMACTCTTAAACCAGCCTCATTCTCAGTTCAAACACCAACTGACTTGTCAGTGTTGCCAGATAAGCAATAATTACTGATTTTATAAGATGTGGTTCCAGGGTCAAGCTCCCTTAGTACAAGTACAAATGTTCACCAGTCATAGCGCACACCTCATCTTACAAACAGAAACAGATCATCTGCTGCACTCGCTCTTCAGACTCATCCTTGCCTGGAGACCCTGATCAACGTCATCAGCCATCTGTGGAACATTTCTAGCATTTGGATCAGTCATTTACTTATTTATTTGAAAAAAAWAWAAACAACTCTGCTAYAATTCTCAACCGATTAATAACCAGTGGTGGGCAGCACTAATCTAAAAATTAATTCCACTAGCCCTAAAGCACTAACTCTAATATTTAGATCCCCTAATTGTAAAGCATTAACACACTCAAAAATTTAGCAAAAGCTRATTCTAAAGCACTAAAATAACTCCGTCAACCCATGAACATTCTTCAACAGACAACATGAGTCACTTATGGCCATGTTGCTCTCTTAAGACTTACCATTGACATTCCACAGCTGTATTTGGGTTCATATATTGTCAATATGTCACCTGGTGGATAAGTGACACACATATGAACAAAATGTGTGACAGCTTGTTAACATTAACATTAATAACATTTATAGACCTCAGTTAGTGCTTCTAAATTTAGCCTATAAATTTAGCAAGTGCTAATCCACTAACAAATTTTAAAATTAGCAAAAGCCCTAAAGCACTAATCAGGAAATTAGTTCCCCTATTAGTGGTTTAGTGCTTTAGGGGAACTGTATGGGATAAGATAACTGTCAGAATTATTGTGTGTGTAAGAGTCTAAATTTGTACATGTAAGTCTATAAACATTCATAAATTTGTTACAACTTTGCAACTTTTACAAGTATGAATCAAATCTACAAGTACGAATCAAATTTACAAGTACGAATCTAATTTACAAGTATGAATCAAATATACAAGTACAAATCAAATTTACAAGTATGAATCAAATTTACAAGTACAATTCTTATGTGAGAATACAAGTTACCGAAAAGATAGATTGCAAAGAGTAACTAAGCCAGACCACTAGGCGGACATGACCACTGCCTCATTTGGGACCAGACAAACTCTTTATAAACACAATTTACTGAAGGGAAAAGCATTTGGAGGCTTTTCAGTTTGTCATTCATGTCATGTAGTACAACAATAAAGTAGATAGTGGATTTATGATGAACAACTAAAAAGGAAAACTGATGCATTCATAAAACCGACTGCATAATGGAAAAAATAATGCAAGTTCAAAAACATGTAACGGTAGTGCTCTGACCCGGCCAGCAGGGGGACTGAAGTCCACCATCAAACCCCTAAACAACTGTAAGTTAAACTCTCTATCTCTTCGGTGTTCCATGCACAATGTCTGTTATTTTGACAGGTAAAAGAATTGTACTTGTAAATTTGATTCGTACTTGTAATGTGGCAAAGTTGTAACTTTTTAACTTATATTTGTAACTTAAGAACTTGTATTCTCACTTAAGAATTGTACTTGTAAATTTGATTCGTACTTGTAATGTGGCAAAGTTGTAACTTTTTAACTTATATTTGTAACTTAAAAATCTTGTATTCTCAAATAAGAATTGTACTTGTACATTTGATTTGTAGTTGTAAATTTGATTCGTACTTGTAAATTAGATTCGTACTTGTAAATTTGATTTGTACTTGTAATGTGGCAAAGTTGTAACAAATTTTTGTACGTTTATAGACTTGCATGTACAAATTATAGACTTTTACACRTACAATAATTCTGACAGTTATCTTATCCCATAGAACTGTGCCCACCACTGTTAACAACGGTTAAAGCTTTGTCCTTTTTAGCAACTGTAAGTTTTATTGCAAATGATGCTTTTTCATAAGATCTATTGTCACAGTTACAAAACCATTAAAGTATGTGTAAGCCACTGCTGTTTTATGTACTTTATACGCTTTAACTGACATTAGAACAACTTACATTTCACAACACAGCAGAACAAATACATCAGACAACATATATATTGTATGTTTATATCCAAACATAATTAACATCATATTTTGGTGTCAGGTAAAATGCCTTTATTTGAATTGTACTTCTATTTTCATGTTAATTAAAGAAAAACATTGTCACTGTATTGGATTTCTTTTTTAATTGAAGAAATATGTAGTTTTTTTTATATTTCAGTGATCCTGCTCATTATAAGAAAAAAAAACTATGTAAAGCACTATGCACCACTAGTGTACATTATGTTCATTTGCATAATTATGGAMTAATCATATTAGTTACACAAATCCATGCCTAATAATGCGACTCCTACAGTTCCCTGGTGTAAATAAATGATCTTGTGATATAAGCAGTTTTCTTTATGAGACCAAAACTGTAAGACACTGTTTTAAGAATCTGTGCTTCCTTGCTTTATTGTCAAGTTTTTAAATTAGTAGAGGTGAAAATAACTATTTTTTACAATGCATAGATAAAAACCTCTAAATGTTAACATCARTTTGTCTGTGAACCATGAATCACTTTTAAATCATTGTGAAAACATAGCTCTTTGTTTTCTTTAATGGTTTAGTGGCCAGTGTTTCTCCTCCTGGAGCTTCGTGTTGATAAATTGCTGCATCAAGCTGAGTCAGTCAGCGTCTAGGTATTCTCATGACTAAAACCCAAGCTGCTTGTCTCTGTCCTTATAGATTTGTCCTCTGGTGCTCTTATAAAAGCCATGAATGCGCTGCTTGACTGAAACACTGTGGTCACTTTGTCAGGCGGACACATCAGCTGAGCAGAATGACTGGCAGGCCGGAGAGGTGAGAATGCCACTTGGGATTGGTGTTGAACTCAATAACACAATGCACAAAAATCCATGTGTGGATCGCGCCATTCATGGCCTCCAAGAAAAATATGGCTGGAATGCAGACAGACAGGGCTGTTGTGTGGGAGTGCTGAATGCGTGTGTGTGTGTGTGTGTGTGTGTGTGTGTGTGTGTGTGTGTGCGCAGAGGACCGTTATATAAATGTATTCACATGTGTGTTACCTGCATATGTCAGCTTTCTGTATGCCTTCATCTCCATCTTGCCTGCCAATCTGTCACTCAGCAATTGTGTCAAACGAGACCAATACTTTTCTGTGTGGGTTGCAGGCATCTGCCCGTCAATAGCTCTTGCTTTCTCTCTGTATTTTTATGTTTGTCTGTCTGCCAAGCTGCCACTCAGAAGTGTTTGCAGATAGAGAGAAGCCATCGTTGTCGGTTGAAGGGCTCCCCACAGAGAGAACTGAGAAACCCATCTAWCTTGGTGGATATTGGTGATTGCCGGTGAAGTGATAAAGATGCCCCCGGGGGCAGCGCTTCTGTGCTCCCGACAGCCAGGGATCTTATAGCGCACTGATGAGCACTGTCTGGGAGGTTTATCTGGGACCAAAGTGGCCTTGTTAAAACTCAACACCAGCACTTAAACTGGCCATGAAGATACATAGAGATAGGCACTGAGAGGAGGAAGGAGGTAAAAACATCTAAAGCTGAATATAATTACCAAGCTCAAACAATGCTGAATATRGTAAGCACTACTTATCTCTTCTGCGACCTTCCCAGCCCGCACWTTCTGCTGTCAAGGAAACTTAATAGAGAGAAAGCTGGGCAATCATCCTGTTCCACGCAGCTGTGTGATTTATGTGGAACGTACATGCAAAGGTGCAATGCAGGCACAGTCAAAAATTAACATGTCACAAAATGTTTGTGTAGACCCAAATAAATTTAAGAATAAGTGTAGTGAGTTGTCAGTAAAAGAGAAAGCTATGTGTTGCTGTCTGCCAGCTAAAACAGACGGGCTTGATGTCAATTAACTCACTCAATCATCCATTATTGAAACCGAAAATGCCTYTGTTTTGTCTGTCTGTCTGTGTGTGTACTTAATTCTAATACAAAGTGAGGACCGTCATATGGTTTTAAACAACAAAGTTAAGTAATTTTTGGAAATTGAGGACATTTCCTTGTCAATGCCTTTTTTTCCGTTCTACCGCACTCTACTAGTTTTAGAGGTATGTTGTGAATTAAGTTTTGGAAAAGGTTAGAGTTCAGAATAGACTAGTAATTGTTAGGGTTTGGGAAAATGTATAGGTTAGGCATGAATGCAGTTACACAATGAGTGGAAGTCAATACAAAGTCCTCAGTTTGATAGCAGTACAAGGATGTGTGTGTGCTGCTGTGTTTTGTCTTTTGTACAGCTTTGCGTTTCCTGACATGATAACACCAAATCCTGGTTTTGTAATTCATTAGATAGAGGTGTTMATATTAGCATAAAGAGCAAGAGAATGCTTGACATCACATGTTGAAAAGGCTCATGGGCCAAATGTGGACCTTCACAGCATTTTATGTGGTCCACAAGAGCTTTAAAGATGTATTATTGTCATAAGCATATGCTGTTTTAAAGCCAGAATTGACCATGAACTACATCTCCCATTTGATTTATATGCAAAATGATGACATCCCATCACTATGTGGCAGTGCACAGGGTTAATTAAAAAAGTAACCTGTGTAGCTGGTGAAATTTGCTGTGTAAAATCGCTATTTTGTTTTGTTTATGTCTACTGTGGCATAATTTTACTAGAAAGTGAGAATTCTCTACTTACAAGTCACAAATTTAAACTAGAACGCTCTTCCAGTTGGAATCCATGTTGTCCAATGGGAAAGTTCAGAAATCAAGACGGCAGAGGTCACYGCAACTCAACAGCCACTAAAACTCTTACTCTTACTTTTAACAATATGTCTGTACTATTTATTTCATATTTAGTCAGTCATGCACATAGTACTTTTCAGTATTTATAAGAGGACATATTAAAACACTGTTTCTATGGAGGAAATACCATGTAGAGCTCAGTTATTGTTTGTTAGCTGTGCTCAGTCGTAGCAATGAGACAAGGATTGTGACATTTTGTGCTTAATCAAAGTTAAATATGAAAAAGACAAAGTCAGTTACAACCATAAAGCTCATGTGGCCCTTGGTGAAAATGAGTTTGACAACCCTGTTTTAGAATAAAGAACCCATGAAAACAGGAAAATGTAGATATTTTTGTCAACGTTTTTATACAAAGAGAGATGTACATATGCATCTATTTTTTGTTAAAACACACGAAGCAGCATTACTGAAAGCATGGATGCCAGAATTGGACTTTCTAGAAAATATTCTGCTCCAACAGCAGAGGGGACCAGGGCTACAAACTCAGTTTTTAATATTGGACATGGCTCCTACTGTAAGGCGAATTTATGAACACTGAGGAGGTTAATACCCGTGACCTTAACTAAAAACCATCATCGTATACTTTCCTCAGCTGCATATTGTCACATTCCAACCAGAGTGTTTTTCCGAGCTGAATACAGTGATATTATTAGCCGCTGCTCTCCTCTCCTTTCTTAAAGGTCATCTCTTTGAGCTGCCTCAGAGGCTATGCTTGCATGCACAGCAATATTTGGATATTAACTTGATTAACACCTCACTCTGAATAAARCACTGCCATGTTGACAGCAATTTCTGATTACCTTGAGCAAATTAAGGTTAAAACTAATTAAATCAAACTATGCTGAGCGTTCTGTTAGTCACTTTATTCAGCCAGTATGCATTTTAATAATGTTATTATGAATTACTGGGGGGGGGGGTTCTCTGGTGGGGTTCTCGTGTCACACAACAGCGTCAGAGCAGAGCAAGATGCCTGAATTTAAAAATGATTCACAGATATAGAGACAAAAAAATCCCAAGAAAAGCTTGTAGATTTCACAGATATTACTATGTCATAACAGTTATGGGTGGGTGCAAACATTAGAGCCATTTATATACAAAATGGAAAATAATTGCTGCTATTGATCAAAGTTCTGCTATGTAAACTGGAGAATGAGTGAAATATTTGCAATACTTGTGCAAAGATCGTAATCCATGCAATTGAAAAGAAGGTCAACATTGGGTTGGAATTACATGATATGTGTGTAAAAGCAACACTGTGTTCTTTTGATGGCTCCTTTTTGCGTCACAATTACATAAAATGTTATTTTTAAGTCATCATTTCTGTTGTGTCTGTTGAGTTTTAATCCCGTTKCATTTAATTTAAATACGTGGTTTTTTTTTAGAGTTTAAATAGTTATTTCTGCTACTATAACACAACTGGGTAGAGCTTCTTGCTAGAAATTATGCTGAAATACACTTTTTAGAAATCCTGGATTTGYAGATGAAGCAGCAGCCTTTTCAGTTTATCTGGTTCTCTTGGAGTCTTAAACAGCTAAAAGAAGACAAAGAACTGTTTTTGTGGAATTATTTAGAATCATTTTCTTGTATGTGATAAAACAGAAAACAAGGGAATCACAATCTGCATATGCTGTAATACAAATCTATAATTTAATTTARTCTTTGCATCTGACTCCATACAGACAGGAACATGAGACATTTCCTTCGTTCCATAATATCATGTTACTAGATCTGTTTACACTGATTCTTGCCTAAAGCACAATGATAATTATATCTTGTTTTCAGTTTTTTTTTATTATTTACTGTATTTATTTTCTGTTATGCTGATAAACACAAGCAGTAGTCTCAGTTTTGTTTTTTGGTATTTTTATAACAGTGACTTTCACATTCATTGACTTGTGGATTTCAAAACTAGTGGCTTGAAACCAAACTAACAACTTGACTGCAGAGAAGGGATTCCTCAAAAACCAATTATAACTGGCCTCGGTTTGTGTGTGTGTGTGTGTGTGTGTGTGTGTGTGTGTGTGTGTGTGTGTG
>NW_013952602.1:293904-302143 GCF_001266775.1 Austrofundulus limnaeus
GTGTGTGTGTGTGTGTGTGTGTGTGTGTGTGTGTGTGTGTGTGTGTGTATGCGTGTGTGTGTGTGTGTGTGTGTCCGCAGAGATAGCAGGCAGGTTAATGAGCTCAGTGACAGTAATAGGCCTGTACTCTGGCGTTCAGCCTCTCATTACTCTGCTCTCACCCTGAAGGAGGAAAGTGATTATTGCCATTTATATTTTAGTCTTTCTCTAAGTTTGTTTGCAGAAGCCAGTTGGGTAAAAACTGGTAAAAATAAAATACAAATGGAGTTGCACTAACAAATAAAAGAATGCACTCTGCTCACTGGAGGATGCTCCACATGGGAGTTCTTTTAAACCATCTGGGCCTTCATTTCAGCTCTCCACAACTCATTTCAGTCTGGAATCAGTGGGTAAAATCCCTCAAAAATGTGCTGAAAAAAAGAGGATGTGTCTGGGCTTAGAGGATATCCTGTGGCGTACTGTATTCGGTTTGTAAAAACATGGCACAAGAAAATGCGATGTAGTGTTTAAACTAGAGTTAGCTCACTTGTGTTATTGTTAGTGTTGGAGCTACACATAACATTAGCATTAGCCCATGATGCATTTCTGTACTTTTGTTCAGTGACTTACAAGTTTGGGAGCTTAATTCTCACTGGACTCAATAGGCAGGGTCTCTTATGCTTAAACTGCTGCATGTTCTGTCACTGTTGCACTTTAGTACCTGAGAGGAATCTAATCACATGCTGTGAGCAAACACTCTGATTGAATAAGGCCTTTCAAGCATCAACACTTTGAGTTGGACAGCATCTGAATCCGATATCAAATTGTTCATGTTTTAAGCCCGTCCRTCCATTTTCTGCCACGTATCCAGGATCAGGTCACGGGGGCTGCAGCCTAAGCAGAGAGACCCAGACTTCCCTCTCCTCAGCAACTTGGGCCAGCTCGTCCGGGGGAATCCCAAGGTGTTCCCAGGCCAGCCGAGAAACATAGTCCCTTCAGCGTGTCCTGGGTCTTCCTCTGGGCCTTCTCCCAGAGGGACGTGCCCGGAACACCTCACGAGGGAGGCGTCCAGGAGGCATCCTAACCAGATGCCCGAGCCACCTCAACTGGCTCATCTCGACGTGGAGGAGCAGTGGCTCTATTCTGAGGCCCTTCCGAATGACTAAGCTTCTCACCCTATCTCTAAAGGAGAGCCCAGACACCCTGCGAAGGAAACACATTTCAGCCACTTGTATCCGCGATCTCATTCTTTCGGTCACTACCCAAAGTTCGTGATCACAGATGAGGGTATGAACATAGACCGACCGGTAAATCGAGAGCTTCACCTTCTGGCTCAGCTCTCGCTTCACCACGACAGACCGGTACAGCGCCTGCATCACTGCAGACACAGCACCAATCCACCTGTCAATCTCCCGCTCCATTCTTCCCTCATTCGTGAACAAGACACCGAGATACTTAAACTCCTCCACTTGGGGCAGGACCTCCTCCCCGACCCGGAGAAGGAAACCTACCCTTTTCCGGCTCAAGATGGTCTTGGATTTGGAGGGACTGATCCTCAACCCAGCCGCTTCACACTCGGCTGCGAGGTTTGTGAGGTAGGTATCGGCAGTCCTAGTGGATTGCGGCTTGGGTGGTCGCTGATGCAAAAAATTGGACGTGGGAGGAGTTCGGAGAGGCCATGAAAAAAGACTTCCTCACTGCTTTGAGGCGATTCTGGTCCACCATCCGGCATCTCGGGGGTGGGGATGGGGGGGCAGTTTGCCATCAACACTGTGGGGATGGTGCGCTGCTGATCTCAACTCGGGACATTGTGGATCGGTGGGCAGAATACTTCAAAGACCTCCTCAATCCTACCGACACGTCTTCCCATGAGGAAGCAGAGCCTGAGGACCCTGGGTCGGACTCTCCAATCTCGTTATCGTTATCTCAAGTTATTTTATTAAAAAACAGTATGTGATGACATCTTGTGCCACCAACAATGGGGAGTTGCTGTTTTTTAATTTGAAATGCACCACAGGTCCTTCAGYCTCCCGCTTAAGCTTGGTTTACAATACAACGTGAGACAGCTCGTCAGTGATTGCATCATTTTGGATGTCTTTTTCTGACCAAATAGAAATGGGCTGAAGACACAGTGGGGCATTAATTATCAAAATTTCTCCCTCTGCCCTTCCAGAACACTCCAATGTAGCACAGCTCATAGAAAAGCATATAAACAACAATAGCTGGATATTTTTTTCACACAATTATCAGTATTGTGTTTGCTGAAATTTTATTGTTAACGGTGATGATGGAAAAAAAGACGTGAACATCAAGTGCATGCTCTTTCATTCAACAGGATCAAACCAGCTGCTCATCAAAGCTGTTCACCTTGCTATTTTCATGTTTAGAAGAATAGAAGAATAGTATAGAAATAGCCTTTATTGTCCAGCAGAGGGGAAATTCAGGAAAATGACATGCAAAATGACATGCAGAAGCAAGAGTTGCTCAGAGTCCTGCACCACAGCTCTGTGTTGCTCCTCATGAACAAACACGCCCACAAAGTTCTCACCAATCACACAATGTGTCCCCCAAGGTCCACGTCGCAGAGTTCTGACTAGGGGAAATGCACATGATGGAACGGGATAACAGACAGAAGTTGCACAATTTTTTGTCACTCAGCAGGGGGACCAGACATGCAACTTGAAGTATAAACCAGCCTTTAGACAGCAGGTGTTCCTACAGAGAAATGAAACCACCACACCGCAGGAATGGCAGCAGAATAATTTATAGTTCATTCAAAAATGTAACTACATAGTTGAAGCTTATTCACACCTGCCAGGTAATAAATGTGCAGCTAACATKTTAAGGATGGTGATAAAGGCATTACTGTTTTGTAGCTATTTTTGGATACAACAGTATACCTTATAAAGAAGGTACTTTTGTTATATAGGGTTGGGCAATATTGGCAAAAAATACAGTATCACAATTAATYGTGATATTTACCCAATAACAATTAGTTTGACCATTAATAAATGACACTTGCACAAAGCAGACATTGTGGCCTTGGTTTGGCTTTTCTGGCTTTCTTCTTATTCCAGTAAACGAGGTTGTAGAGTTAGGGTTACCATTAGTTGCTCTACATTACCTTCCTAAAAGACTAAAAAAGAAAAATACACTTCAGATAACTTTTGGACAATGAAATAAATATATTTATTAATTTTGTTCATTTTTATTTATCTAGATGACTACCACTCAAACAAATACCAATCACATTTTATTAATAAAAGTAATATAATCACAGTATGGTTTGAACACAGTAGGCTGTGTCCAAAACGGTGGGCAGGGTCCTCCGAAGGCCAAATTTGTCGGCCGCATACATCACAGGCCGCGACAAAGGTCATCCAAAACCGAAGACTCCTCTGATGCGGCCGACAAATGCRTCCTTCCTTTGGCCTGAATCGAAGGACTGGTCTGATGGATCCTTCCTGGCCCACCATATCCCATAATGAATTGCGGGCCAACTGGAGATTTTTTTATGCTAGTAGTGGCGGACRAAGCGAGAGAAAAGAATATGTCCTGTCCAAATTCACAGACGTTTTATTCTGGTCTTCCCGGTCTACCAAGGGCCCGGCCCACCTCGACCAGATAGGCTGGGTCCTTCGGAGGATCCGGCCCACCCTTTTGGACACAGCCACAGTGTCAAAACAATAAAATCATTACCTGTTTTATTTTTGTTGTTGACTCTCTTTCTTTTCTTGTTACACAATATTCACAACTCAGTACTACATGATACAACTAAAACATTAAACTTCCTCTAGAAAATTTGTCTGGTTTTATAATGTCACGTGGCCTTACCTAAAACAGTGCACAGTTCTATAATGCCTATTTTTAAAGCATTTATTTTCATTAGTTTTCTGTTTTAGCCACATCCATCTTGACCTTTCAGGATTTTTCTGTACAGAGAAATTTATACTGAGTGAAAATAAGTGAGAATGGATAAAGTGTGGCCCACAATCATCAATACAGACTGCACTTGCCAAAACACATTATCACATTTCTATGTGTAGATCAATAAACTAATCCACATATAACTATTAATCTGACCTAAAGTGGCCCCGTGTGGCTGCAGAGGGAGAACATTTTTCTCTCACACTGACAGCACACGCAGAAGTAGACACACAATGCTTGGCAGCACTATCATCAAAACAAGCCATATTGCATCAGTGCCACAGCCGGCTCATTCAGAGCAGACTATCGTGAGTTTTTACCTCTGATTACATCATTGAAGTGAGGGAGATTACACCGTTGTTTATGCTCCCGTCGCGGCAATACAAATGAGAGGCTTGCGAGCTTCCAGCTGTGTACCTAATAATGCAGTCTGTTTAGAATGCTCATCTCCTCCATCAGCCAGCCTCTTACGTGTTTCAGCAGCTAACTGCACACCGCTGGTGGTTTATGTCAGCCACATAACAGGAGAAGAGGAGCCCAATATGTTAAGTGATGGCTTCAGACATTGGTGGGGTATGAAAAGCAAAAAAGAACTTTAGGAGATTATTTTTTTCTTTTCAAATTCAGGAGCAATGTTTTTATTTTTTATTTTCATTGTCTCAAACAGGGTAGTTTTCCAGGACAGAGTGGAAGCAGTATAATCAGAGCAAAAGGCTGTGTAACTAAAAAGATTGTCTACAGGAAACACAATAGGTCCCAGTACCCAGGAGTACATTAGCTGAAAATAGGCCACAGGCATTTCAGTCCAGAAGAGAAATGAAAATCCTCCTGAAGCAATAACCCAGCTTTTAATGATGACAAAAGGAATCAGGAAAAGCACACAGCTTCTCTGAAAGTGGGCTCAGATCAGCATCACATTCACACAGCTTGGATCACACAGAAGCAGAAGAGAAAAAAAAATGCTGTATTTGACACAAGTTAAAAAGCGCACCGCTCTGGCTTTAATGTGGCTTAATTAAAACAAGACAGAGCTGGCAAACAAACTCGACAACAGACAGACGCTTAATGTGATTAAATGCATTTTGAATTCCAACAGAAGAAATGTCATCAAGCAAACAAACTGAGAAAAGCATACAGCTGCATTTTTATCACCCACTGCCAAAAGGCAAAGGTGGGTGATTTTTATTTTTGCCTGTGTCTGTATATCTGTCTGTCACCAAAATATCTTATGAATCACTGCACAAAAACAATGAAACTAACAGAGTAATCACTGGATAAAACATGTTGGTAACTAATTGATAATGTTTAAAGCCAATAAAAAAAATAGCTAATCCACATTGGCCAACATAAAAATGCACGTAACTAAGTTAATTTTAAACACCAGCTGATTTGAGGTTACTTTCACACTGCAGGCAAAGGTGGCTTAAATCTGATATTTTTGCTCATATTCAACTCATATCAAAATATTAGAATGTCATAATTCAGAGCATTCTCACATGTGATACTAAACCTGATATGGATCTAATGTTTTTCAAAGTGACTGCAGCCTGAAGGATCATGTTACATTTTATCTGACTTTTACATCATTGAGGTAGGGGCATATGGATCGATGCAGATATTATCGATACATATGTCATGCCACGTCAGGGGTCTGTGGCTGCATGACCCAGAGTACCTGTTCTCCTATGTTTGTTATGTTCTGTCTTCTTCTGAATGGGTGTTCTGAACTGTAATTTCATTGTGCTCTGTACGATGACAATAAAGGTCTTATCTTATTTTGTCTCGTCTTATCTTATCTTATCTTATCTTATCTTATCTTATCTTATCTTATCTTATCTTATCTTATCTTATCTTATCTTATCTTATCTTACCCTATCTTATCTTCTTTTGTCTCGTCTCGTCTCATCTCACCTTATCTTATCTTATCTTATCTTATCTTATCTTATCTTATCTTATCTTATGCAGTTTATAACATAGAACTCAGCATGTCCACAGGTACAGAAGTCCAGTTGCCTATTTTTATTTGTACTAACCAGTGGTTCCCAAATTATTTTCCTCAAAGCCCCCCTTTCTTATGTCCAAGCCAAGCTTAGCCACCCCCCCCCCAATCCTTCGCTACTCCCCACATCGCCCAAATATAGGTTCAACTGTTATCCCTTTATCAAAAATAATAAAATAATAAAGTGAATAGTTACAAACTTTTATTTGGAAAAGGGGGGGAAAACTGAGTTATATGAGCAGTTTTGTTGATATTTATATAGAAACAATAAATTGATATTTTCACCTCTGAGCAAACAAGGTTATGGCCATCATGTGCTCTGTGGCGCCCCCCAGATTGGGAACCACTGATATACCGATGTGTTGGATGTACTAATACTAGCATGATGGAATTGATACTTGAGTTTGTTTCATGGTTCTACTTTCAGTGCATCTCTCCTGTTCCAGAAGTGCATTGCTACACCTTTGTAGACAGGAATCAAATGTAAACATTGAACAAAACAAGCATGTCAGATAATAATTCATTCAGCCAGATGGCACAACTTTACAACTGATACACTGATACGCACACATGTTTACCACACACACACACACACACAAAAATCAGATATGAGCAAAACATTGAAAGTGAGCAGCCTGCAGTGTGAACAGTGTTAATCTAAAACTCTAATGTCAAAGGTGAAAATGCATTTATAGCCTGACTGCTGTTTGCATTCAGTTTTAACTCCGTCATCATAGATATTACCATAAATACACAGAGCCCTGAACAACATTGTGTTACATGAACATAATACAAAAAAGCACTAAATGTGTGTTCTTAAATACATATTATATGTCACAACAAAAACTATCAGAGAAAATCTGAGACAGCTAACTCTTTTTGTTTCTTGCATTCAAAAAAAGAAAGAAAGAAAAACATGACATGGGTAAATGGTATGTGAATCAAATTTATATAAGTCTACTAATGGTTAAAGGCAAATAAGAGTATGAGTCATCTTCCCTAATAAAGAATAAAAAGAAAGTACAGTTTTCTTGGTGTCACATAAAGGACCGCCTCAGAAAAATCGAGCAGAAGTCTTCCTACAAATCCTCCCTTTGAAGATTTGCTGTAGCTTGGTTGCTGAACATGCCCTTGTCTCCGGCAGCCTGCTGTTTGCTGTTCTCTCTGTCTGCCTGAGCTCAGATGTATGAGCGGGGCACACAAATACTTTAAAAATTAGCTCTATCCCTGTCAGCGCTGTCACAGTGTCTCACTGTGACTGGGCGGCTGTTGCTTCTGGTGCTGCTGCCTCTCTCAAAACAGCACTTGTTTGGTTCWTTGTCACAACTCGGTGCCATTCACGGGCCGAGTTCTGCCTGTTTGGACCTCTGTGAAAGGAATTAATGTTATTGACTCAACTGAGCTTGAACACACTTAATATTTGTCCCCACAACAACTTAGATAAATAAACTGTATGTACCAGCTCTTGTYTCCAGCCAAGAGAACCGTGTTTAATCAGATGTGGACTCTACTTGTTAGTTATCACTGCTGACAATGTGGTTTGCATTATGTGATTGGTCAAAACTTTGTGGGCATGTTTGTTTATGCAGAGCAGCGTGATGTTTTGTTAAAAAAAGGGTCAGCTAGAAGCCAGCTAYATTAGCAAGATGTAACATGCAACAGATGTGCACGTCCTTTTTTCATCTTCACAGGTAACAAAAAATGTTTCATTCAAACTAACAACATGAGCTGTCTTCAAATGAATACATCATCAAGCAAAAAAAAAAAAAAAAAAAACCCAACAACTATCTATCCTGCTATTACTGTTGTCGTTTATTTGCTTATATGTGTGATGTGTGCTACATTGGGAGTTCTGTGTGACAAATTAATATTTATTATTTTTTCACATGAGTATAAACTCTCAGTAAGAAAAAAGACATCTGGAATGATGTAATCACTAGTGGGTGTAAAGTACCTGCTTTATCACAAATTATATCGATTTGTTTTGATGGTGATACGGTGTTTCTTCTCACAAAGTCTGTCATGACACAATTTCATTTTAATTCAGTTTACAATTCTGCAATCGATATGATGCATTTGATGTCGATCCACATCGGGCATATGACGAYAATATGGATCAATGTTTTATTKTGCCTTGATGTAATTAAATCATTAGTCATGTGTGATAAATCARTGTGGATCAATGTATTACTACAATGATTGTACTGCTGTAATTGCACATCTGTGTTTGTCTGCACTGTGATATTTTACAGTTAAGGGCTCGACACATGGGAGGCGACGCCACTCGCTCTCCATTCATTTCCTATGGAGCCTGTGCGGTGAGGCGACAATCGC
>NW_013952602.1:303507-313087 GCF_001266775.1 Austrofundulus limnaeus
TGTGCTCAAAGAATGAGGTCAGCTGACCTGAATATACTGAATGAYCAGGTTATTCCATCAATGATTGTTTCTTCCCTGATGGCACGGCCATATTCCAAGATGACAATGCCAGGATTCATGGGGYTCTTATTGTGAAAGAGTGGTTCAGGGAGCATGAGACATCATTTTCACACATGGACTGGCTCCACAGAGTCCACTGAGAATCTTTGGGATGTGCTGGAGAAGGTCAGACTCTACCATCATCAATGTAAGATCTTGGTGAAACATTAATGCAACACTGGATGGAGATAAATCTTGTGATGTTGCAGGAGCTTATCCAAACAATGCTACAACAAATGTGTGAGGTAATCAAAGATAAAGTTGGTCCAACAAAATAGAGTGTGAACTTTATTTGGTGTGACTTTTTTTGGCCAGGCAGTGCAAAGGACAAACAACTCAAAAACTATTCAAAAAGTTTGTCTTCAGAGTGAAAAAGATCTCTTCTTGCTCATAAGGGACTTCATAAAGAATCATATTTATCAGTGGCAGATAAAACCTAACACATGCAGAGAATAACTTTGTATTTTTTACTGGCGGGGTGGGGTTGAACATTCACATTCATTCAGGCAAACATAAGCGACAAGTATCGAATATCTGCCTGTCACAGTAAAGGCGATAAAGATGTTGTAAAGGCCGAATTCATGCAGATCTGCAATTACTGGAGCAAAGATTCAGACCAATATCTGAACCATTTCACAACATCAGTGACCTGTATTTAAAAGACTGCTTATAAAAATGTGTTACTGATGAACAAAAGCGAAGGTTTTTAGTTACTTCTTTTATTAGCCACMGTTAAAATTTAAATACAAGTCTCAAAGAGATGTAGCCGGGAGGCAGGGTGATTCATGAAGCTGTGAAGATCCGACCATCTGCCCTAAAAAACAGCTGTGGCTCACTTGACACACAGTTTGTCCTTTATCAGCTGTACAGACCTTCATCGTAGGATAATTAGAGGCAGAAACAGACTGGAATTTGCAGGGATTATATATTCATTTTTTCTCTTACTAGAAAGCACAGTGGTTTTCTTACTTTTGAATWGCAAGTCTTTTCTTAACAGCAACGTTTCTTTTTAAACGGAAAGTKCTGGTGCAACAGAGTAAAACAATGCTGTTTACCTTGTGGGAGGGAAATTATTTATTCTCTCTTAACATTCACTTCTGCCGAAACGGCTGAGCTCGTAACCCACTGACTCAAATAAAAATTGGCTTCACAGGGAATGACAGATGGGGATTTTTCTGTTTGAGATACGTTTGATGTATTTCATTGAATTATCAAAGCCGGTCTGAATAACACAAAAGCCAGCGCAGCGGCAYAAGAATCACAGATCAATCATCTCTTAGATGTCTACAAAAACAACTCGCGTGCGTTCGTGCCACAAAATGCCGTTCAGGGGATTTTTAATACGAAATTACTTTTCTTGTGAGCCTGAAAGCTGAACATGTTATAAATGGGATAGTTTTTTTTTGTGTTCCAGGAAACAATGCAATCTGTCCATCCGTGCTGCAACTAGCAAATTCAGAAAGAAACTGGCATATTCTCTGTGGCCGTTGGACTGTTTGATGTGGGTCACGAGGCTTCAGTTGAGGCTCCAGCAGAACTGAAAACAGTCAGGCTCTTTCTCCAACAAGAGAAAGCCAGGAAATTGAGCTGTAACGGCTTTGAAGGTTTGAGATGTAAACTCAACCGAGCAAGCTGTGTCTGATGTAACGGCTGTGCAGGATACCGAGGAAGAAAAAAAAACTGCTTCAAAGAATACCTCTTCTTAAATCTGCTGTTTAACAACAAAATGATCTCAAAAGGGTTGAAGTGAATCATTTCAGGGTAAAGATTTCTTGTCCAATTTTAGCAATAAAAGTCAGAGAATTAAGTGATTCACCAATGAGTGTGCGCGTCTCCCTCGGTGCTTAGAGCTCTTAGTGCTCGGAGCCTCAGCTGTAAGATGTTTCAACACGCTCACTGCCTCCCTGTCTTAAAGAAGCCTCAATCAAGAGGCAACAATAGCTGCTTCAAGTCATCTCCACCCCTACAATAGGGCTCTTTCAAAGGAGGCTGCCATTAATTTGTACACAGCACATTCCACCCCGGCAATTACACTCTTGCTTCTTGTCTCTTGCGTGGCCTGGTTCACAGAGCCAGGAAACAGAAGTCCTTCTGATGCTTAAATCAGAGCAATAACCTGACAGTGTCTGGGCCTCAACTGAAAAAAATGAAGAAGAAGGCAGCCTGCAATGTTTGGAAGGAGTCCGTCATTTCCAGCAGCACAGTAAGCTCTCAGAATGGGCTATAGAGGAGGGAATGAGAACAACACAGGGTCTGGAGAAATTAATTCCAGCTGCTTCAGGCACTCCTTGAAAGTCTGAGTTATTTGTAAAGAGTGAAGCAAAATGACCGTAAAAATAAGAGTAGAACAAAACACCTATTGGGCGTGGACATACGTTTTTAATGCTTGGTAACTGGTTAACTCTCACCAGTACGGATAAAGTTTTACTCTCACACATTCAGGCTGCGTGCCCTCAGGATATCTGCCATTTGTCTCAGAGAAATTCCTCCATAAGCTATTTGAAAAGAAATACCAAAAGGATGTGTTCACAGTGATCGTATTCTGCCTCAGGCAACAATACCTTCTTCAGGAACAGGTCAGGGTGAGGTCAACACTGACGTACAGCTGATATGATCATTATGGGCGGAAGTGTCTCTTTAAACACAAACCAAACACTAGCTAAGCAAGATAAATACAGTGATCATATTCTATACTTTAAGGGGGACATATTTAAAAAGCTCGTTTTTAGCCCTTAAATGCATTTTGTTCTGTAGACTCCAGGAGAGCAGAAAAGTTAATTGTAGTCTCTTCCAGAACTGAATAGACATCTTCATATTCTCTTTGGCTCATGTTTTCCCATGTGTTCTGTTTTCTCTGTTCCCTACTATGTGTTTTGAACAACTACATCACAATATTTGTTGCGGAACTGCTAAACAAAGTCTGGATTTCCAMATTTCCAAATTTTGTGAATTTGCAGCTTCATCGTTTTCATTCTCCTCTCGCTCCGGGTCAAACTCTGGCTCCAACATGTAAGGCTGGATGGACAAGTCTTATGTTGTTGACATCTTTTAATTCATTTGTAAATAAAAAMAGTTTCTGTGCCGCAAGATAGCTGTACCTCTGCTATCAAACTACAGAAATGGCTGAACGGAGTGGAGTGGACAATGTTCATTGTGAGTGAGACCCAAAGGGGTAGGGTATGGAATGCCTCATTTGCATTTAAAGAGACAGCACCAAAAGGAGTTACTTTCACCTCAAAAAAGGGGGTGAAAGAGGGGCCTGTGGAGCTACAGYAAGGAGGAATTCAGACCAAAGCATTGCAGTTTTTATTATTTTATGATAAAAATCAATATATGTTGTACTAGTAGTAATAATAATTCAGCTCTTAAACACAGCAGACAATTTGTAGCTAAACCTTGAAAATTGCAGTCTCAAAGGTTGGTTGCCCCACTAAAAACAACAACAACAACAACAACACCTCCTTCACACTGGATGATGACCTTACTACATTCTCTAAAACCAACATGTCCCATWGAAGCATTGCTGAATTGTGGGAATTTAAGAAAAGCTCCAACGTGAAGGCAGTCACGACACTGCAACCGTCTTATGCATCTGTCCCTGCCATTTTCTACATCATCAAAATGTTSTTCTGTGGTGTCCTCATCACACTCAGGACACAAAAAGCACATTTTTGCAACAATACTATTTCATATACGCACAGACCCATCACTCCCTGGGCCTGGCCCCGGCACAACTCTCTYAAATTGTGTCAGTTTGCAGCTAGATGCTAGACAATGCCAAGCTAGCACAATGCTACTTCACAAATATAGCTCAAGTGAAAAAAAAAACATAGGATTTATTTAATAAAACAAAAGGCTGGTGTGGCAGAAACGAGAAAAAACACTTAACAAAACTCAAGTAGACACAAAGGAGGACCAGACATGGTGGGAAATACACAGGATGCCAGACTAAAGGTGGAGTGAAAACTCTGTTATTACTGGTGGACAAATGAATTGAGTGGAGGCTCCTGGGCAAAATGACAAATGATGATATGTGAGAGTGGGCAGGAGCAGAACTGGCCCCACATCATGGAAACACTGCAACCATGCTCTCCCATGGTCCCCCCATGACCTCAACGCTGCCACATCAACGATAAATCATTATAACCTGAACTGARGTTTTGTGCATACTCAAATTTCTTCATGATTTTAGGCTCTGCTATGYTKAATGGAGAGCCCACTTTTTTCTTATTACACTCTTGAAGACCTTCAGACCCTATAAGGCCATCCACATTATGTCTGATTGTCTTTATTTCGCAATATTGTCTAAATCCAGTGGGCTAAGAAGGCCCAAAGGGTCTGACTGTAGGCATACTCTGTAGTTAGCYTTTTAGTATTTTTAGCTAACCTTTTGCTGATTTTTGCTAGTCCTTTGCTACCTCAGTTAGCCATTTGCCACATTTAACTTTTAGYAAGCAATTTGCTACTTTTGACTTCTAGCTAGTGATTTGCTAACATGTTGCTTTTTTCATTTAGCTAGTCTTCTGCTTGTATAAGCTTTAAAGCATTTTCATCTTCAGCAAATGTTAATTAAGTCAATCACCACTCAGCATGCTCATTGTATTTCAACAGAAGTTGAAGTTCCTTTAGTTGTAAACGCATACTTTTGTTGGTTTTAGTATTTTCTGAATGTTCTCGTTGAGTCAGGATTAGGTTCATTTTATTAAAGTGATAAAAAACAGTATAAAAAGTTGGCCTCTATATAAATCTGTAGTTTAACCAAAAACATTTTAAAAGAGGTGACTAAATGCTGCTGTAAAATACCAGTCATCTCTAATGTTTCCTGCCTTTGTTACGGGACAAAGAGACGATGGTGGAAAAATGTGCTCTGCAGGCCACTTGGGGCTTTTCTATCCACTATAAACTCTGCTTCGTTTCCTCTGCTGTTTCAATTTCTAAGGCTTACCACATGTATTCTCATACCAAACAAACCACCAAAGGCTTTTTTTCATACTTGTCCAGCCACAGCTAATTCAATCTGGTCCTAATCTGCGCAGGGTGTAACCTCTATACACTCTAGCAGCATGTTAAACAGAGGAACAAGCATCTTGTTGATCCCGTCTAATGTCAGCATCCAGTGGTTTATTACTAATTCCTATCATTAGTGGATATTGATGGCGTGCAGCTCGAGGAGACTGTGGTCCAGAACCTGCAGCTGAGGACCAGAGTGCAGAGGAAATGAGGAGGGATTGATGGTCGCTTCCTACATCGCTCACTCTGCTTCTAAGGCAGCTGACAGCAGCTTCCTGTGGCTTTCTGTCAGCCGCTGGGAAACGAGGGACAAACATGGAGGTGAGACTGCGGGGGGGGACAGCAGTAGCTGGGTTGTTTTTAGTGTTGAGGCAGTGTTGCTAACAGCTCTGCTTCATTTCAGATTTAGTACAGACAGGAAGAAAGCTTTCAAAGTAGCTCTAGATTTGCAAATGACTCGCAGAGGAGAATATTTAAGCAGCAACACTCAAGGTTTTAGACAAGAAAATTAATAAATCAGACAATAAAATCTTAATCACATAAAGTAGCAAGGGGAGTTTTGTCTTTTTTCTTCTCCTTTTGATTTGTACAGTTTTAACTCCGACGGCATGTCAAAGCAGGCCTTGTACTTGTGGTTTGGGCGCTAACCACAGCTTGTCTCCTTAACATCCGCTTCTTCGTTATTTTGGTCACAGTGAAATGTACACATTTATTTTTAAGAGAAAACAGCAGCAGCTAAAAGTCTTTAATAATAAAACTGTCAGAATGCCATAAAACCCTTATCACACTGAAACAGTCTCCAGTATCTGATCTAAAAACAATAAAGGCTAATGTTGGAATTCAAAAGAAAATACCTGGTGAATCTTTATTTCAGGCAGATTCAGAGTTGAATTTTTATACGATTCACTACCTAATGACAAAACGTGAATACTWTCAAGAATTTGAGAGTAGACGTGATAAGAAGTCAAGCTGAGTTTCAATTTGAAGGTTAAGTTACTCATATTAGTAAATGTTGTATTTTAAATGCCAGGGTAAAAAGGGACAACCTTGACAGTGAAATTATAGTTGGAAATAACTTGAAAAGGCTTCTGCAGCAAACAATMCCATGCAGCAGATCTAATATTTAAAAGGCACTGAAAGTGCATCTCAGAGAAGGAAGCAGAAGAGGTGACAAACCACAAGCAGCTGGTTTGTAAACTGTGAGAGCGCTCCGAGGTTCAGCAGACTGCAGTTTGCAAGCTTTAACCTCGCCTGTGCTCCTGTGGCTCCTGTGGTCGAAACAATTAGACAAGGGATTTAAATTACTTAACCCACACTACACTTTACTGTAGTTCCATTTACTGGAATATCTGACAGGCATTTTAGGATGAATTATCCAGAGTTTGTTCTCATATTTACCTTAAACTAAATGATTGCAAGTCCACACCAGAAGCTGTGACGTTACATCTGACTGTGTTGAGTTTTCCTCTAGTGAATAAAAGTTTCAGCGTAAAAATGTTTGTCTATTTTCTTACTTAGTTTCGATCCCAGACACTCAGTGCAACTTGGTATTTTACTCACACTCAGGCAAATAACATGCTGAGTAAGACCTTTTTCCTCATCACAAAACAAGCAAWCTACGTTCACATTAAAAACAAACAAGCATGTAAAATCACAGGTTATTTTTTCTCTCAGTACATTACACAAACTCAGGGTTTTTTTTTTTTTTTTGTAGTTTGCTGCATATTTACTAAAACATACTATGGTGTTGAAAAAGAGCAGTTTGGTTTCTCTCRTACACCTGAGTGCAAAAAATACAGAGATAATTGCAGATGGGAAAAACTATACTATAAATACCATTTTAGTTTTGCATTAAACTATTAGAACAAGTAAAAATCTGCTGAAGCAAAACGCTGCTGATGTAATTCCTCCAATCCACAGTTAACAGCAGGAGAAATGTGTTTCTCCTATCAAATTCTCATAAAAAAGACTTTAGTTTTCTCCTTAATCCCCTTTCATCTCCAACCTGAAGCCTTGTCACAGTTTCCACAGCTGTTGGGGAGAAAATGAACAGACAGATCTGATGAGTATCAGCTGAAATGAGAGTGATGAATAAAAAAAACCCAAACTAGATAAGATCTTATCAAACTGTGCGAGCAGTTCTTGAGGCAACATGCCTGAGAGGGCAAAGTCATACCTCATTAGTTTTACTGTCGAAGCCACTTGAAGCTCTGAGATAGTGTTAAAAACACAGCAAAGAAGAGTGTTTTGGTCTGATTTCTTAAGTTTCACACCAATARAAGTATCATTTTACAGGTAGAATTTGTTCAAATGAAAGTGAAAAGGTTTCTTTTCTTTTATCTTTTGGAACGATAAACTCCTAAAAGGCCTCGAGTCTGGGGCTTGCATAAACACTCGGTTTAAAGAAATTGCACTCGGATGTTAAAGTTTGGGGAAAATGTTTCCTTCCCGACTTGATGCTATCTGAAAATACCAGTTTCTCTGTCTCAGTCAGCTGAGTTTATAACTCAACTAGTGGTGCTGCATGGCCCTCGAGCCCTGATCAGCTCTCAAAAAAGGCAAGGCCAGCACTCCGACAAACACAACAAAGCAGAGTAGGTGGGGGTCAAAAGATCACAGTCATTTCTGGGAGTGACAGCGGCACACGCTCAGCTAGTTTCTGGTCTTGGAGCTGCAGTGGAGCCACAAAAAGGTTGTACAAAAAAACCAACATTTCTCAAGACACAACAATCGTGACACATTCTGACTGGTGAGTGTTTGGTTTGCTATTGAACAAATTATTTATCACTGTCTCGCTTGATCCCGTCATGTCTTCACATTTTAAATTAGTATGTCTTTTTGAACAAGCTGGAAAAGTGTAATAAATAGAATCCAAGACAGAACCCACGCCACCTACTCCTTTTCAAACATCTGATAAACAAGCATCAAGATTAACAAACTGTCTCAAAAATACGACATGAGTTGCCGCTCCGCAGCTCAGCTCAATCAAAAGAAAATAAAACCCTGAAGCACTGTCTCCTTTTTATCACTTCAGTACAAAAAAAAAACAATAATTGCTGGAAGTCATCACACGATCAATGACACAACACGCCAAAATCTGTGTTTTCTCTGGCATCCGTTTGGAACTTGTTAAAATGAAACAACGTTCACTGTGAGAGTTTCAGTTTCAGTAAGAGACGAATTCTCACCTGTTTCCTGCCGCTGTGTGTGTGTCCTAATTTCTCATTTAAAACAAAAGCACAGCTCCTCCTGAAGCCAAGCTAGCTCTGAAGAGTGACTGTAGTAAAACTGCACTAATCATCACAATCATCTTCTAATAGCCCAGCGAGTATAATGCACTGCTTTGTGCCAACATTACATCACTCCGTTCTGGTTCAGTCACAAAACAGACAGGATGGGAAAAAAAATACGTTTAGAATGCCAAAGTGAAGTATTTCCGTCTTATCTGGTTTGGTAAAAACTGTTAAGCAAATGCTRGTTTGGGTTTACCTAATGCGGCTGCTAACCTGTTCCAGGAAAAACATAATCCAAGTCATCTGTGAATGATTGGTATGAGGAAGTAGAGACAAATTAAAGAATATGTGCAGCAGTGGAGTAACGGTGCCAGGAAAATGTTAAGCTCTTGTTGTTTTTAAAGGCTTGAGGTTGGGTTCTTTTTCAGCCTGAACAAAACCTGAACATGTATACATGCATTTTTTGCAGCCATACTCCAGCCAGAGACCACCTATTCATGTTTTATTTATAGCAGAGTTACTGTAGTCATTTCTCATGCACAACTGAGCTGAGAGAAATCATTTCTACACAGCATTTTAGTGTAGATCAGGCGATGGTTCAAGTTTAATGATTTAGGGAGATGAAACATTCCTAATGTAGTAGCTTTAAATTGAAGTAAATAATGTTTGGGTAGCTTTATTGTGATCGGACTTTTTTACTCAAACAACATCACTGAGTTAGGATAAGAAAACTGTACAAATTTGTCAAAAATGTGCATCAAGTAAACATGATGCATCATTTCAATAAAGGGCTTAGCAGCAACATGCACACTGGACAGCTTCATTGAACTGCATAAAATAAAACATTTTTGTTCTGTTGGATGGAAGCAATTTCTGGATGATTTAAGATGCATAAACACTATTATGGTAATTTGGTTGAACTCTGTCTAAAGCCACAACAAAGAAGTGTGATGAATTCTAATTGTCCAGCCTAAATAAAGCTACCTTTGGGTTCTTGAAATTAAGCTGGTATACAAGATTAGTAAAATCACTGCACAGGACTTGTGTTTCTGAACCTTATCAGGCATAGCTAATATATTTAGCTCAAGATAATTAAATTGATTTGATTTGATTGATTTATTTAACAGGAAAAGATTATGAAAAATCAAGCCTGACTCAGCATAATTGCTGTTTTACAGCAGGTTCCTGTTCTGCAGCACATAAAACACTCAGAATTACAGCATCACAATCACATCATT